>NW_025932473.1:66387-73259 GCF_000764305.2 Hyalella azteca
CTTATTTGCCGTTTTCTATTAATTCCACGTTTTCTTTCATTTTTTTAAATTTACATGAACAAAAAGGTCTTAGATTTCTGTTTTACATATGTGTACCAAGTTTCAAAACGATCCGTCAGTAAACAAAAAAGTTTTGTTGGAGGGTAGCCGGTCCCCTTAAGTAAAATATAAAGGCTTTATCTATAAATGTAGCGGTAGCGCTGTAGCGGCAAAACCTCGTATCGCTACCTAAATATGTAGCGGGCGCTACTGCTACCGCTACATTGCCTTAAATGTAGAGCCGCTACCGCTACTGAAAATGTAGCGGCCGCTAGTAGCGGCCGCTAGTAGCGGCCGCTACATGTAGCGCGCTACTGCCCACCTCTGTTAATATTACATGTAGTGAGAATATATTCTGGGTACTTGGTCGTGCAATATTGCTGACCAATCGACGACAAGTGTCCAACGAACTTTATGAGTCGTTCATTGCGCATAGGTAGCCCAAGGCAACGTAAAAACAACAAATAAAGTGAGCATGCATTTATTCATCCAAATTGCTTTTCAGTTCGTTAAGAGACGTGAATGTCCTAGATATGAATGCCATTGTGTTAGTGTAAATGTCACACAATGTTTGTGATTCAATCATTGAGGTGGCTGTCCAAAAGACTTTGTCAAATTCGTATGATATGCTAAACTGGTAAATCACACGTTTGGTGAGTCGCAACGATATTGGGATAAAAATTCACCAGCAGAGTCGTAGAACTTTTTCGACCTTCAGGTTCGGCCATGTTCAAGGTGAACGGCATTCGTTCAGACTGCAAATTAAACTCGAGTAGATGCCAAGCCGTGAAACCTTTAGATATGCCATACCGCGGGATTTCAGTCCATCGTTTGCCAGGAAAGTTATATCAACAATTTAAATGATGAAAATCTTAAAATTTTGCTGGAGATAATAGGAATTTACACGGAATTTTTTATGCTTTTAATGCTTTGTTAACTTTCGATATTAGCAGACCAATTATATGTAGGTACAGAGCAGTTATACGGCTGAATTCCCCAATTAAATTTGAATATTAAAATTAGGTGTTTAGGCGCATTCTTCTTAAGCGAATTAAAATAGAATTGTTTGTTCCGTGTAACAGTCTCATAAATATTTAACTCCATAGCAAAGCACATATCACGGAGTTTTTAATCCTAATTATTGTACAAACGAGTGGTAAAATCAAAGCTTCTAAGCCATGAATGCATGTGGGCGTTATGTAGTTGGTTCTACGCACCTACATTACCTACGCAGAAACATTAACCTTTGTAGCCGCATTTCCTAATTTTTTTCGGTGAGTAGCTTGCTTCTATTTTTGACAGGTTTGAGCGCAATTTAATCCTTCTTAGTCATTTTTTTCTTCTTCTACTTAAGGACAATGTGAAGGACGACGAAGCTGTCCGAGGGCGGACTATAAGAGGATTGAGATTCCAGCGTCCGCGTCACTCGTGCTAAGTACCAGTTTCACCGACAACGTCTTTGGCTCCTTACAATAACCGAAATAGATTGTGAGTTGACAGATGAGAGAGCGGAATTATTATCTTTTTGCCAGCACCAAGCTCCGCTATATATAGCCACGAACATTGGTGTTGTTATAGGACCATGGCAAATGAATAGACTTACCAATAATTGTTTACCCAAAAATCCCTAAGTGGTAAACACCACCTTGGCCTGTTGGCCATTATTGAAGGCAATAAGTGCCCTTTTTAGCCAGCCATCCATTATGATCCATATACTGTTATTGTTAGTAGGCTAATTGCAACATAAAAAATAGCACTTCAAAAAAGACAAAAAAGTTGAAAAAATCAAATAAATAAAAAAATCATGAAAAAATAAAAAAAAATAATTGATTTTTGATTTTTTTGATTTTTTTGATTTTTTTAAAAAAATAAAAAAAATCGCCAACCCTGATCAACACAGCTACTATCAACACAGCTGCTATCAACACAGCTACTATCAACACAGCTACTATCAACACAGCTGCTATTAACACAGCTACGTTCAACACAGCTACTATCAACACAGCTGCTATCAACACAGCTGCTATCAACACAGCTGCTATCAACACAGCTGCTATCAACACAGCTGCTATTAACAAAGCTACTATAAAGAATGCAGTTACCAACAAAGAGCACATAAACATACAGACATGACTCAAGATAATATCTGCAGAAATATGCAAATCCATTACTGCACTTCATGTGAACTTATAAATATTTTGATCCTTAGAGTTTGCCCCTGCATTAGTATCAAACAAAGAAATGACACAGAAGAAATATGACAAATATATAGTTGCTCTTTCTTTTGTTGCATATGCAGCTCACCCATAAAATTAAGGACATGTTAGCACTCAAAACTCAAATGTAAAATCAAGCAAATGTTCCATTGAGATTATTTTACTGAATTTCATTCAGTATTGCTTGCCATTTTACATTGTGAATGTGGGTTACCACATTACATTATTACATAATGCATGCTAGAAGAATCTTCTAAGTTCTCTTAGTCCTTGAAATTGTTAAACAATTTACCTGCAAAATGATCAAGAAGCCAACAAATAGGTCAAATATTATTTGTACAAGCTTGTTATAATGTTACTTCATCTATTGATTTTATTCTGTGAACTTATCCACAGCAAAGTGAGTAATTGGTTGAGTATTGATTGAACAATAATATATTGTATGTCAGAGTTGTGTATAATTCTTATTTATATATATACTGTAAAAGGGGTTTACTTTGACTCCGGGGGTTAGTTTGACCACTTTTAGTTTTTTTAACAAAAAACCCACAAAATTCAAAAACTACCTATTTTACATAGAAAAATTTTGTCAATATGCATTAAAGGCCTAACACTGAGGCTATGTAACACAACAGAAAGATTAAAAAAGTTTGCATAGCTAATAGGTTAAACAATGAAAAATGTGACCCGCAAAAACGAGCTATTATTTAAAGCCTATTGTAGAACCCCCTCCAATTTTTTTTATTTTTTGGTAAAATAACGCCAGGTTTTGGTGCATTGTAGTAGAACTCTTCTAGTTACATACCTATGCAAACGACAAATTTGAGGGAAGTGTCATAGTTTGCGAATGGGGGGTGCCACCCCCAATGGGGGAACTCTGACCACATAATGTTAGCCCTGACAGGGTAATATTGACCAGATTGGAAATTAAGTTAAGGTACCATACATAACATATTTTATGTTTGATACACCTATTTATGATTTTTCTTTATGTTTCAGACTCTACAGAGTCTTATATATGGTAATTTTAACTTAATTTCCAAGCCGGTCAATACAGTATTACCCCATCATGGCTGACATTAGGTGGTCACAGTGTAGTCAGAGTTCCCCCATTGGGGAGTGGCACCCCCCCCCCATTTGCAAACTATGACACTTTTCTCAAATTTGTCATTTGAATATGTAACTAGAAGAGTTCTACTACAATGCACCAAAACCTGGAGTTATTTGGAGTTATTTTACCAAGAATTAAAATTGATTCTACCACCCAGTCAAAGAAACCCCAAGTGTGGGGGTAACAATGACCATCACTTTTTTTGAAATTACATCAAAACTATGAGAGACAGGAGCCAGCAATTTATGGTGAGTGAACCTAGAGTTTAGACCTATATTTTGCATGTTTCAATTTAAGTTTGATTTAGCTAGTTAAAAAATGGCATCATTAAAAAAAATATTAAAAGTAACCCCCTTTTACTGTATGTCAGAGGTCAAGTTCAGTAAGGCTTAAGATGTTATGCAGCACCTACCGTAAAACATTGCAAATTGGACCATTGGCAAGGTGACTTGGAAATCACTACTGAAATTGACAAAATTGTAGGATTTTTCAAGCTGACTTGGATTTTTGCAAGTCAATTCAAAAATGAAGCTTGGAAGCCAGTCAAGCCACAGGTCTTTCCTAATTACCATGGTTCACCATTCATCTGATTACTTATTGGATTAAATAAAGTATTTATAAGTCTAAATTTGAGTAATACAGCCATGCAACATAAGTGTTGATGCTGCAAGAAGGGGCACAACAGGACTCTACAAGACAAAGTTATGTGATAGTTGGCTTGTCTCCTTTAAAGATAAACTGAGGCTTTAGGTTGTTTTGAAGGGAACTTTTGGCTCCACACCAACGGCTTTTATCATCAAAATGTGCAGGTTCATTCATCAGGTGCCTCTGTGACCCATTGCATTGTACCTAATTTAAATGTGCTAACTACTAAATAAAAAACTTGATTCTTTTAATTAAGTGAAGATCAATCTCATTTCCTGTGATGTGATTGTTTTTTGTTTTCTATGTGGAATATAAGCTTTGATTTATATTTCATTTTTCATTCAAATTAAAATATTTTCTCAGTACTTGGGTGCCTAGAGTATTTAGAAAAAATTTAACCTTGAAAACTTCCTGTTCATTGATTGAAAAAATTTAAAAGTTGAACCTTCAACTAAGCAATAGAACAGAACTAAAGACAAGTACCTAAGCAGAAGAGCTGGACTATATACATAGAGCACCACTGACTCCATCTGCACCAGCAAGTAAGAGGAAATAATCTGACTGCAATATTCGGACAAATGTCCCTTAGCATTGACATAACGACATGAACCATTTCAATTGCTATACAATTGTATGTTGGTTCACCCGAATCACCCTGTGAATTTAGGGTGCAGACTTCATGACTTCATTTTCATGAAATTATAATAAATAAGAAAAATAAAATGCAAATGAAGTCATGAAAATGAAATTCATTTTCATGAATTTCATGACTTCAGTGATCAGTCAATTATTTTCTTATCTTGCATAAAAAGCACAATCTATTTTTGCTGCAGTAACATAGTATGGTATCTATTTTTGCTACTATTATTATTACTACTATTTAGTACTTTTCATACTAAATAGTATGGAATTTAGTATTGAAATACTTGATTGATGACTGATTAAATCAAAACCTTTGGATAAACAAGCAAGTCAGCTGATCAAAGTACAACTATATAGTGCATATTTATTGGACATTACACTCTGTGAAAGTGAAAATTATGTTACCTCTAAAATGTACTTTTTTTTAATTGTTCTCTGTAGCCCGCCTGTCTTCTTGCAGGGAAGTGATGGAAATTAATGCTAATATGGGTACTAATGATGACATCAGTCAACACTCAACAGGTAGTGACATGCATGATAATGAATATTTTCCTGTTTATCAATGATACCTAAGTCAGCTATGTGTACCCTCATCATTTGTATGCTTGTTATGAATCATTTGGTCTCAATAATATACTAGACTTGAAATATTATTACATATTTATTTAGATTATCAAGTGGAACCTGCTGAAGTCTATGAATGTGAATATAAATTAAATTTTGTACATGGATTTCTATTTGTCTAATGCAACTTCAGGAATTGTGAAGACTGAGCCTCTTTTTGAGCAAAATTCAACAATCCCTAAGCGAGAAAAACTTGAAGTATCAGAAGTTGAAGAAAGGGATCTTTTTTCTGCAGACGACGTGAAGGTCAGGCTACATTTATTGTTTGTTGATCCATATACACTGTGAAGTAATATTTTCCATATAAATTTGACTGAACAAAATGAGTTATTTAATGTTGATGTTGTTATTTAATGTTGAACAAATGAGTTACCTTATCTCTACACTGGCTGTTGTAAGCTGCACAGCTAATAGTTGTGTTGTAAGTTGCACTCTCAACAATGTGCTACAGCTTATTAATTATCTCAAACAATAGTCAAGTTATGGAAAGATCAGGTTCCAAAGGCCAGATCCCTTGTGGATCAAGTCACGAAAAGTTCAAGAATCGGCAACAGGCCGTGGGCCGATTTCTTAAACGCCGACACTTCTATTCTATCAAGGAATTCAATTCTACATGCTATAATCTTTATCCTATTATAGGGGTATGGCGCCTACAACAACATTGCAGTCAAGGAGGAGCCTCCCAGGCGAGATGCACCTCTTGGCAAGTGTCGTCCTGAACGCCGCTACAAATGTCAATCAATATATGAGTAGCTAGCACAAATGTTCTAATAAAGCTGGAAGCTCTAATACAATGTTTATCTTTGGTTTGTATGAGATCATATGTTCAATAAGTAGGAAAGTTCAAATATATGGTATTTGAACTTTACAAAAAAATAGTTCAAATAAAATATTTGAACTATTATTATTGGAATCAAATATATATGTTCAAAATAGTTAATATGGTATTTTGTCTGCTCTTCATTATACAGTTCCAGATTTTCAGCAGCCAAAGCCACATTGTGGAGTTGAACATCAAGAAACTGGCCTGTCTCTCCTGAACAAAAATGCAGTGAGTTTAATTTTTGCAAACCCACTATTATCTAGTAGACTAGTACCTATATGCATGTCTTTCTTCCTTATTTGTGAATTTAGTTTCTTGGTTAGATTATTTAGGCTGTAAACAATTCAGTTCACTTCAAATCGAAAAAAAATTCAACATGAAAAAATTTTGATCATCGTACAACTCATGGGCAGGAATCTAAAGGACCTGCCTTGCGTTCGAGACTCAGGCCTCGAGCAGTTGTGATGACAGCGGCAGGCGATTCAGGCGACAGACGCGCAACTACATCGAGTACCAGACGAACTCGGAGCAAACGAAACAGTGCCAGGCGAATCCAGACGCAGCGAGCAACTGGTGAATCCGACTCTTTCATGCATTTGAGGCTGAGGACTCGCAAGAGCAACAGTTCAACCGGCAAAAAACTGCTTGAAAATTCAGTAAAAACACTTGAAAAGAAGCAGTATGTGTGCGCTAAATGCAAGTATGCTTTCTGTGGAAAAGTGGCACTGAATAAACACGAGAGAAATAAATATGTGTGCGCTAAATGCAAGAA
>NW_025932474.1:0-1871 GCF_000764305.2 Hyalella azteca
GCAGGACCAATAAGGAAAGCCGAAAATTTACATGCAAGTTCGAATTTAATAGTTAACAAAAATTGATAATAGCTTAAATCAACTTAACAATATTGATATTTATAACTAGTTGAATATATCATGCAATAGTGATTAAACAGACGTACGACATTCACATGCTTTACAGTTTTCATCGTTGGTGTTTTGTTGCCTCAAATACAGAGGTGGTTTTGAAGTCATATTGGTTATGAAACATACCGCAGTTCGATTACAGTCTGTGTTACTCGTGAGCCAGGTAAAAAATCGTCGACAGTTAATTCAAACTTATTCATTATTTCTAACAGGGTTGGTGATTTTTTTGATTTTTTTAAAAAAATTAAAAAAACAAAAATCAATGATTTTTTTTATTTTTTCATGATTTTTTTTATTTATTTGATTTTTTTGATTTTTTCAATTTTTTTGTCTTTTTTGAAGTGTTATTTTTTATGTTGCAATTAGCCTACTAGCAATAACAGTATATGGATCATAATTGATGGCTAAAAAGGGCACTTATTGCCTTCAATAATGGCCAACAGGCCAAGGTGGTGTTTACCACTTAGGGATTTTTGGGTAAACAATTATTGATAAGTCTATTCATTAGCTTTGTAACGTTTTGTATGGAGCAAGGTAATGAGCTAAATATTGACCATTTAACTGGCTTCAACTTCAATATACAAAAAAACTTCAGGAATGCAGATCTTCTAAACATTGAACAGTCACATAACAGATAGGTAGCTGATAGCACAGTGCACAGTACTGTCAGTAGATCTAATCTACTAGTTTTATGTCCTATAAATCTACCAGACTCTACCCTCTATACACACCAACTAGTAGTGACTGAGTGACTGACTGCAGTGTTCCCATTTAATTCAGACCACACTGAAACAAATCAGTGCGTAGAAACTACGCACCAAAGTGACTATCCCGGCTTGTCCCAAAACGAGTTGCCGAAGGCGTCTAAAACACCTCTCAGCCAGCCGGAGCGCGTAATTAAAAGCTACTTTTAGCGCTCAGTGAGAAAGAGAAAACCTCAGTGAACTTACCGCCGACGCTTCTATGCATGCAGTATTGTGACGGAGAACACCATATATAATATAGTGGCGGCAATATCGCATAGGATGAGAGAAAGACTGCCGGAAGTACATAATTTTACTAGAATATCACAATATGAGTATCGCGTCCACTATTGCTATGTTTCAAATGCTAAAATTGTTAGCGTTTGAGATAAATTCAAATTCAAATTGATTACTTAAAAATACAAATTTAATAATTCATATGCAATATATAGCCTAGGATTTTAACGCGCCCTTCGTGATATTACAGGGTAACAACTCCGAAGAAAATACATGGCATTGATTGCTGTATAAAATGAAATATTTATTGGAATTCCTACATGGCTCTTCACAACGCAGCTCTCTGAACGTGTCCCTTCATGTTGAGATATGACCGGATTTAGGTATACTTGTTTTATCGTGACAGTTACATTATATGAGCATATTATTCCAATTAGCTGCATTATTATATATAGACATATCATTTGCAACCCTATTATTCATTTACCTCTGATTCTCCGCTGGAAGAACCATAGCCGACTGCAGCAGGATTCGAACCCGGGCTCGCTGCAGCTGACCGCGCAAAGCCTTAGTCTACTTGACCACGTAAAGCGCATGCATTGCAAATTAAAATAAACCTTTTAACCTAACTTTCTACATCATGACTGAAAAGGCACTTATGTGCCTACATTTTCTAGACATCATTTATTTCTGTTATTCTTTCGAGAAGAATAATTAAACTTGTGGAAAGTCTAGAATCTCCATCATCTGCTATCACAACTTGCAGGTCGCGTGCTATCG
>NW_025932475.1:0-401 GCF_000764305.2 Hyalella azteca
AACTCGATCAAAACTCTTGTTGTATCTGTCCATCTGTCCCCGCTGATTTGCAGCCTGGAAAGTTACGTACCATTCTAGCAGTGGTCTTCACGTTAGAACTGACCAGGAGTGTAATTCATACAAGTAATAGAACTTTGTGGATGGAGCAAGTTTTAATAACATGAAAAAGCACAATTAACAGGATATCGGATGCTAAACTGAACACGGTGTCTGAACACAGTGGTTGAAATTATTTTGCATAGGTTGCAACCACAACAGCCGGCGTCAAGACTGAAATTAAGTCGCAATAAGGAACTCGTAAACTACAAACAAAAACTTCGCACTATGCGTAAAGCTGCGGCTACAGCATACCTTAAAACTTCAAATCCCATGTTACTTGTAGCGAATTATATATTGTATCT
>NW_025932476.1:0-10345 GCF_000764305.2 Hyalella azteca
CCTCAGGTACGGGAACCACGCTCTCGTCGAACCACCACAACTTCAGACCAAGAGGAGAGCAGGACAGCGGCCGAGCAAAGATACTGCAGATATGCCTTCTAAAAGCCCGTTTACACTAGTGGCAACGACATGCGCTTTGAATCGTTTGCTGCAGTGCCTCACCGCGCACAACCGGTCACACTACTTTTGTCCTCGGTAGTTTGAGACCGCGCGCTTTGAACACTAGTTGCCACCTAGACGTCAATGAGGATTGATGTAACCGAATTTGAGCTGTGGGCCATTGTTATCGGGTGTGCTGCGGTCCGTCATTCTTCGCACTATGCCAGTTGTAAACGAGAATTTAGCATAGGCATCATAATTAGAGAACTAGCACATTCAAAAAGATACAGTATATAAAAAATATAGTCTACTCCTAAATAAAAAGTTCCAATATTCGTAACGATATTATATCATCCTTTGAAATCGCTAAACGTTAATGCATAAATTGTCAGGAGTTGCTAAAATCACATAAACTAAACATGCCATGTAAAAATAACTTACATCATTTGCATTTCAATTTTTGTACCATTTTGACCGAACACTCCTTAGGCATTCGTGTTCTCTATGAAGATCAATTGGGCGCTCTACTATAGAGCGACTCCAAACGAGAGTTGTGTTAGTCGACATTTGGTGTGCCGGACCAGCATACACAATCAACCTTACTAGACCACAGACAGCTATCTACTAACTAAGAATTTAAAAGCAAAGAATAGTCCACAAAAATTCATGTCTTTATAGAAAACGTTTCGGAGACCAGCTCCATCGTCAGTTCGTAGAATCTAGAATCATAAATCAGAAGTCACAAATTAATACATTGAAACCATACAACGAATTGAATTTCTTTAAATAATTAATTTAGATTTTTAATTTGATTTAAATTTTTAATTTAACTTAAATTCTTAGTTAATTTCCGATTTAAGCATACAAGTGATATCAATACTTTAATAGCTATCTACTAAGCGCCGCGCTTGAGTTTCATGAGGCATGGCCCCTGTCTATCGCTAGCTCGTCAATCGGTCAAGAAGCGCTGCAGAGGCTGCAAAGCGCCTCTGCATGCGCTTTGAGGCCCTTGACTCTCGTGTGTTGCCCCTAGTGTGAACGGGCCTTAAGAGCCGCTAGGCAAACACAGGTGAAGCGCGAGCACCGTGCGGTTAGAGTGGTGTCGCAAATCTGAACCTTCTTGACAGAAAGATTCTTCTTCAACTTCGTCTTGAAACCGGCCATAAAAACGGATTATTATGACTAAATTTAAAATGAACTCCACCAGATTTTTGTACATCAGAGTTCAGATTGAGACGCGGTGGAGATCAGACGTGCCGTGTAGTCGCTCCAGGAGCCTGACCGACTTGTTACCTGCTTTGAATTGCTTCCGGAACTTTATTACCGTCGGGCGGTTGTGCTGGACTTCCGGAACTTATTGCCGTCGGGCGGTTGTGCTGTTCTTCCGGAACTTTATTACCGTCGGGCGGTTGTGCTGTACTTCCGGAACTTTATTACCGTCGGGTGGCTCTGCTATACTTCCGAAACTTTACTACGTAGGGCGGTTGTATTGAACAGGCTTGTTTCCGGGGATTTATTGCTGTGAGAGATCCTAGCTAAATCTCAGTGAAGGAACCCGGAAATCATTAAGCAATTAAGAAAGAAGATATTTCGATGGCTGGGAAGAAAGTAAACAAGATTGTTAAGAAGGAATGCGGTTCTTCGAAACAAGATGCACCGAAAAAATCGAGATCGAAGTGCGTAGTTGAAGATGCATGCAAGTTTTGCAAAGAGACCTCGTTGAGAGAAGATGATCAGATGGTCATCTGTGAACAATGCGAGGATTTCATTTGCATCAGTTGCGCGAAGCTGAGCTCTGAAGAATACTCTTTCCTACAGAAAACAGAGTCGTTTCACTGGTTCTGTAGCGACTGCGAGAAACCGACTCTCCGTCCCAGGAAAAGCGAGAAGCAGATGGAAGAGAATTGGTTCGCTCTGTTCACAGCATTTCGAGCTGAAATGGAAAACAATTATCGGAAAGAGATGAACACGTTGAGTAATTTAGTTGGCTCTTTGAGTAATGAACTGAGCTCGTTGCGCAAAGAGCTGATCGAAGAGAGAGCTCAACGGAAAAATACAGAAAACTCCCGCGAATTACTAGACAGAGAACGAAGGAAGTGCAACCTTGTTTGGTTCGGCGTTCCCGAAAGCACCGCATCTGAGACGAACGAACGTGTGATGGCCGACAATAAGTATGTGGCAGACTGTTGTAGTAAAGCACTAAGCACACCGGTTGATATTGCGTCGTGCAAGAGGCTGCGCTCGAAGAATGCTGCTACTAACGCATGCAGGCCTCTTTTGGTGACTGTGAAGGATCCGGCCCAGGTTAGGAGCGTGCTGAAAGCAGCGAAAAAATTAGGAGAAACTGTTGAATTCAAGGCTGTTTTTGCGAAAAAGGATTCCACCCCTTTAGAGAGGGCGGAGTTCCGCAAGAAATGGCAGGAGCGAAACAGACGCAGAAACACGGAAAATCATGTCAACACCATTCAAGATCTCACGAGGACTCCGACCGCTCACCGACAGTCACGGGAGATGGAAGACAACTAAATAGTGGAAATCATGTATATAAATCCAGTTCTGTAAATAAGGTAAAAAGTTTATTCATACATCAAGATGGAAGTGCACAAAAAGGTTTGAAATGTTTCTAAACGAACTCTGATTCCGTTTTGAACAAAAGAAATGAACTATTAACTGTGATCGAAAACGAGTGTATAGACATTATTTGTATTACAGAGACACTCCCCAAAAATCACGGGGGGGAAATTTTACCAGTTTAATACGAAGAGCAGTGTAGTAGAGGGGTAGGTCTGTGGGTTAGAACCTTTTATGGGGCCCAACAAGTTAAGTTATCAGCAGAGCACCAATCAGCTAGAAAATCAGTGTGGTGTGAGCTTTCTTTAAAAAGCAGGTATAGCCTCCTTATAGGTGTCCTGTATAGATCACCCAACAGTTCCTCTGATAACGATCAAGTACTGAACAGTCTTCTACCAAGCATGACTTTCAGCAGGTCGCATACGTTAATCATTGGTGACTTTAACCATCCAGAAATAGACTGGGCACATGAATCCTCTCCAAGGGATGAGAATCACCCTTCATCCTTGTTCATGGAGTCAGTAAGAGACTCATTTTTATACCAGCACATCACAAAGCCAACCCATTTTAGAGGTAATCAGACTCCAAATTCTCTAGACCTAGTGTTTACTAGTGAAGAATCAATGGTAGAAGAGCTTCGCCACGAGGCTCCATTGGGCAAAAGACACCACCAGTCATTGTTTTTCAGTATTAAGTGCTATACAGAAAAGACGCCTCGGAAGCGTGAACGTTTCAACTTTGCGAAAGGCTACTATGTTAAACTTCGTGAATCAGTGAGTGCAGCGAACATTTCGGACTGTATCATGAACATGAATGTGGAGGAGTCTTGGTCATTCATCAAGAACACTGTTATGTCTGCAGTTGATGCGTGTGTACCTAAGATAAAGCTCGGTGGAGTCAGAAAAACACAGTGGATGAACAATACGGCTAAAGCAAAGCTAAAAGCAAAGAAGGAAGCCTAAAAGCGTTATTTACGAACTCGTAGCGATGCTGAGTATAACCTGTATGCTAGAGCTCGAAATCAAGCTAAAAAAGCTTGTCGCACCGCAGTCAAAAATTTTGAAAAAGACGTTGCCAAAAACTCGAAAAAGAACCGAAAGCCTTCTTCTTGTATGCTAGTTCGAAGTGTAAGACAAGGGACGGTATTGTTGATTTGAATGTAAATCAACGGAAGATATCTTCTGACGAGGGCAAGGCCAATGTTCTAAATCAGTTCTTTATAGCAGCGTCTTCACAGATGCGGACTTGAACAGTAATCCAGCTATTGAGGAGCGACCAGTGCATGGACTCGAAGTTTACTAGTTTCGAGATACATGAAGAAGAGGTTCTCAAGCGCCTGTTCTCCCTGAATCCCAACAAGTCATCTGGATCAGACGGTTTCCACCCTAGATTGCTCAACGAATTAGCAACCGTCCTGGCCGGCCCTTTAACAGTAAGTTAAGGATGCGTCAAATAAAATGCAACTGCAAAATGATCTTGATAGTTTAGTTGACTGGGCTGATGCGTGGCAGCTGCGTTTGAATGCTGATAAGTGTAAAGTACTTCACCTCGGCAAGAACAATGAACAGCAAGCTTACAGCATGAGAAGACACGGTTGCAACGAGAGGGTTATGATTGAGAAGTCTTGCGTGGAAAAATATCTTGGAGTTTGTGTCGACAGGGAGCTAAAATTTTATAGGCATATTGAAACGCAAGTTAATACATCCAATAAACTGCTTGGTTTGATCAGACGCTCCTACGAGTACCTTGATATAGAAATGATGAAGCTGTTGTTCACCTCTGTCGTGCGCCCAAACCTAGAGTTTGGGAACGTTGTGTGGACACCGAGACTTGAAAAGGACAAAAATTTAGTTGAGAGTGTTCAAAGACGTGCAACAAGGATAATCCCAGGATTAAAGGGCAAGTCTTATGAAGAAAGATCGAAGATTATGAAGCTTTCCAGTCTCCGTTATCGTCGCCTGCGTGGGGACCTCATTGAAGTATACAAGTATACCCATGGTTTGTACAAGGTCCCAGAAGGATTACTAGAATTTGAAACAAGAACCAACACCAGGGCCACAGCTATAAACTAAAAAACTGCGGTTCAACTTATCCACGCGACAACATTTCTTCTCGCTTCGAGTCACTGACATGTGGAACAGCCTCCCTGAAGATATTGTTGACGCACCGAGTATGAACGCGTTCAAGAACAGACTAGACAAGGCCATGCATGAGCATATGTTTCGTATGAACGCGTTCAAGAACAGACTAGACAAGGCCATGCATGAGCATATGTTTAGTCTTAAAATGCCTCGTACCCTACGGAACAACTGATATCTAGAAGCGATTTTAAATCTACCGTCCGTAAGGCCAGTCTAGTCAAGAAAAATACAAGAATCGGCGACAGGCCTATCCAGGCCTATTCTTTAATGCCGAAGATACTATACTATACTATACTATACTATACTATACTATACATCAATGTAAGTGAATATTGTATTCTTCATTACGTCCTTTAACAACATAAAGTGAGTAATTAACATTAAGATAAAAAGAGATGCTGTCACTCTAAAGATTCTGTTTCGAACAGTCGCATGAATTTGCAGTGAATTTGACTAAATTAGTTAATATTGAACTCGTTAAGAATTGATGAAACCTCTCGTTACATTACTTGAATGAGGCTTGTGTAGCGTGGCACGATTACAAGCGCTTACCTAATTCAGGGTGGGAACTTCTTCCATTGCTGATCGTCGCTAGGACGACCTTTCAAAATTTATTATTTTTTTGTATTTTTTCATATTGATGTAAAGGAATGATGAATTGAATATTTGACCGGTTTTTTATATACTGCATGTTATTTGTGAATATTAAAGTTTTACGGAAATTATATCTAAATATGGCTATTTCTCAAAATTTTTGGTTTATTTTGTAGCGCGAGAATGTTTCAACGTGAATTTGATTCTAAATTTGCGGTAATCTATCTTAGTGTCGTGTAAATAGATTAATAAGCAAATTTGTAAAACTATTGGTAACTAAAGAAAAATTTCATCACTCGAATATCTGACCAGTGCTCGTATGCTCAAAGCATCAAATAGAGTAAATTATCACAGTACCAACGATTTTATCGAAGCAATTTTGATATTTATTCCTATTTAATCAATATTTTGCGATATTCTACCGGAAAAAGCTTTAGGAATTTGCATATATCGAGTTTTCTCTGCCGTGCGCTCGGGAGAAGCTTGCGAGCATAAGAGCCCGGCGGTGATTGGTGGAGCGCGCGGACAATACACCAATGATGGCGGCGGTCTCTATTGACGCTTTTTGTCTAGTATTCAATGGTTGAATTCACGTACATGTATATTATACGACTGAAAAAAGATCTGAATTTATATTATAAGTAAAATAAAATTATTATAACAATAATTGGAATATTAGTATAGCAATAATATAGGATCAACGTAATAAGTTATGCTGAAAAATTGAATTGTTAATGGAATTATTTCAGCATGAATTTGTATATTAGATCTTGGTTGACGTGCACACTTGTTTTCATTTCAAAAGTCATAACAAATTTTCGTTATATAAATTAATCGCGTGGGAAGGCAAGTTGGAACCCAAACCCAATCCAACACACGAACATTTATTGCAACACTGAGAATGTTTACAAACATTTGTATAACGATGCAAGTACATGGAGCTAATATTAAATTGAGGCATGTAATTTAAATGTATATTAAATAAACGTGTTTAATATTAAATGTTGCCCAGTTAGCCCCTAACTACCTCGGGGGTTGGGGAAGATTCGTTTTAAAATAAAAACAAAACAAGACCGACGGAAAGAACCCTCCAGTGGTTATATGTAGGGTTGAAAGGGTCAGGTTGTCTCTGAGACTGATTAAGTTTGGGGTTAAGGGGCTCAAGTGGATGTGGATTTTGGGGATAATCCTTAATCCCTAATGGGTAATCCTCGCGAAATTCCCCATGGCTCTTGCCATCTAGTTTGAGACGCTTTCTTCCACACTAAATGTTCACTCTTCTACTTAAATGTCCGCTCTTATACTCTAAATGTCCGCTCATCCACTTTTAATGTCCGCCCTTCCACTCTAATTGTCCACTCTTCCACTCTAAATGTCCGCTCTTCGTGTGTTCCCCCTTCTCAGGTAGAAGGTGGAACTCGGTAATATAAATTTAATATATAATATTACTATCACTAAGTATATGGTAAGTAAAATATATATAATATAAGTTATTTTGCAGAACGGAAAAACAACAACACAGTAAGTGGCGTACCTCTGATCCTGAATGCCATTAGAAACGAACGGATAACTAATTTATGTTGTTTTAGTTTTGATTTTATTCTTTTAGAAAATGAATAGATAATCAGTTTTGTAATATTTAGTTTTTATTGTTTTCTATTAGGAAACATGGGGGAGGCTGGTTTTATAGTAGTTTACCATCAGTACTTTTTATGAGAAAACGAGTAGAAAACTACGATATTAGCAGGGACTACATTGCTTCACAACTTGACAAAAGAAAGCGATATGTTCGTGAAAACTACATGTTAAATAATTATCAATCAATTAATTTTGCAAGTAATATCGAAATAATATTAATTACTATTTTGAGTTTATGTTGACAGGGAGCTGATATTTTCTAAGCATGTTGAAACGCAAGCTAACACATCCAACAAACTTCTTGGATTAATCAGACGCTCATTCGAGTTCCTAGATGCAGAAGCGATGTAGCAGTTGTTTGTTGCTGTCGTACGCCCGAATCTAGAGTTTGGAAACGTTGTTTGGTCCCCGAGATTATAAAGGACAAAAATTTAATATAGAATGTTCAAAGACGTGCAACAAGGATAATTCCAGGCTAGAAGGGCAAGTCCTATGAAGAAAGATAAAAGATTATGAAGCTTCCAAGCCTCAGTTATCGACGTCTGCTTGGGGACCTCATTGAAGCATTCAAGTATACTCATGGTTTATACAAGGTTCCCAAAGGATTACTAGAATTTGAAACAAGAACCAACACCAGGGGCCACGACTATAAACTAGAAAACTGCGTTGCAACTTGTCACCGCGACAACATTTCTTCTCTCTTCGAGTCACCGACATGTGGAACAGCCTCCCCGATGACATCGTTGGCGCTTCAAGTATGAACGCGTTCAAGAACAGACTAGAATATATAAAAATATATGTTCAGATTTGAATTGCCTAGCACCATATCGTACCCGGTGGAAGTCTTGTAGCTATTTCAAACTATCGTCAGTCTTGAAAATATCCGGTCAAATGACACGATTTAGAATTTAGATCTTCTATGAACAAGTCACGAAAAGTTCAAGATTCAGCGACAGGCCACATCAGGCCTACTCTTTAGCGCCGACATCACTATGTTATGTTATGTAAATGTCTGCTATCTATGGGAAATTTCAAATGGATAAAAATCAGTATGTATAAATGATTAATGTTGGATAATTTTAATTTATGTCAGGGAGCAGTAAGCATGGGCAAGTATGTTAAGTTACATACAATTATATAAAATTAATCAATAAAGAATAAAGTAAATTTAGGCGCTTAAAACCTCAATCTATAATCTATATGAATTAAAGAGAATTATATCCATGTGAATATGACGCTATTATCCATATGGATATGTTTATCCATGTGAATATAAAGATCATGTCCTTCTGAATATGAAGATAATATCCATGTGAAATGTTATATAATATATTCACAATAAAATGAAAAAAGTTGAAAAGCTCTAAATTAGAATGCAAGAAGCCTGCCATTACAGGTTGATGACTGCGTGGGTTGCCCTCAACCTTCCCGCCACCTCCAGACTCTTGATTAATATTTATGAATATAAAATTACTCACTTTAAGAAATTCCTTTCATTGACATAACAGCTGCGCTGAACTCTTGGCCGTGATTTGCAATACTTTGGTGCGAGTCTAATTTTGAGGCGTTGCACGCGAGAAAGCCTGTACTTTGTAAATTGTGCGTCGCTGAAATACAATCTTTAAGGAAATTTAAAATGTGATGAATTTGAACAGCGTATTCTAAAGTACGTCTGCTATTGGAAACTCGATTACAGAGTCACAACAGACCACGTGGCTACTGTATGTTCGTGATGAGAAAGAGTCTTAGCGGCTCTACTAGATTACATACTGATGATTTTATATACCCAATTGCCATAACGGCAATTACAGGGATCAAAAATATTGTACTTTTTTTCCTAAAATCGGCTTATTCATGCTATCGGAATGCAATGTAGTTATTTTGTGACCATAACTACTGAACATTACGTGTGAAACCGGCGTGTTAGAAAATGATTGCTTCCATAACTAAACTATTCTCACGTGATGGCCCTCAAACATCTCTACATATCAATTACCCAGAGTTGGGCAGCGTTACTTTGAAATGTAGCGCCGCTACCGCTACCGCTACCGCTACATGCTCTAAATGTAGCGAACGCCACCGTTACCGCTACAGCCACTAGATTGTAGCGGGCGCTACCGCTACAGTAAAATGTAGTGCCGCTACATTAGCCGCTACAATGGCCAAAACGTGAAATGTCTAAATATTTATTGTTCTGCTATTGGGATTTACTCATAAAAATTTATTGATAATAAAACTTTTTCAAAACATATCGATGCAACTTCATTGCAGTTAATGTAACCGAACTAGTACGGGTTAGATACAGTAAATAAAAGTTACAGTTATTTACATGTTTTACCTTCCCTACATGGATGTCTACTTTAATCTACAAATCTCAAAAATTATCCTCATATACATATAAAAAATCAGTCTTTTATTTGTATATATATGCGGATTATTTTTGAGATTGGTAGAATAAAGTAGACATCCATGTAGGGAAGGTAAAACATAAAAATAACTGTAAAAATAACTGTAAGCAAACTGAAACATGAAAAAATGCCTGTAAATGCCTCAAAAAAAATGCCTCAAAATAATCTGGTAACAACTTAACAAGTAACAACTAACACATTGACACTAGTAACAGGCTGAGGTTGACAACATTACACCGAAATCTTTAATACAGTTTTATTCTGTAATTCATATCGTACAATATGCATGTATCATGCTGGTTTTTAAATAATATTTAATGCTATTAAAGTAAATCTAAAGGCTTTATCTATAAATGTTGCGGTAGCGCTGCAGCGGCAAAATCTCGTATCGCTACTTAAATATGAAGCGGGCGCTACCGCTACCGCTACAATTGCTTAAATGTAGCGCGCTACTGCCAACCTCTGCAATTAGCTTACACGTTTACGCACGTTTGCACGAAAATTGTTGCTGAAATACTACATTTCGCTCATTATTTCAGGGCAATATTCATAAGGAAAATTTTCTCTCTATCATAATGTACATATCCGGTGAACAATATAAAGGCGCGAGAACTCGAGAATATACGATAAGGCCACCACGTAGTTGTGCTGTCAGCTACGAACTAATCATCAAGTTCGAACAAGTTTATACGTTATGATTTAGCAAAACAATTATCATGCAATTCAAAAGTTGCGACGCTCTGATTATTTTATCCAAAATGTTAAAGGGGTTTTTCTTAATCTTGCTGAATGTGGACCCTAAGATCCGTAGATTTTTATTGCGCCAATAAACAATTCTTCAGCGGTGACTGATGAATTTTACGGCATATATATAATGTCGCAAGGGAGTTCTGG
>NW_025932476.1:10582-35259 GCF_000764305.2 Hyalella azteca
GAGCTGGAGTTGCTCTCAGCTGGGCACTACGAGGTTCGGGGTGAATGCATGCGCTGTAGTGCGGTGATCATCTTCGGCTGATCAGGCGCGTTTCATGCGCATGTCTTCCTCGAGTTGGACGTTGATTGTCTGTCTAGTTCTAATTGTTGTCTTCTAATTCACATTAAACTTTAGCGAAGCCAAACTTCAGTTAGCTTGGAAAAGAATTGATAAAATTTCGCATGCACCCAAGTAGCGAATGAGCGCCTGAATTGAATGAATTATCCTCTCTTCTGTATAATAATTCAACCTTACCCTGTTGATCTATCGTCATTCAGAGGAGCGTCTACCGTAAAAAATTATCTTCTAAAATAAATGACCGATCGTCCTGAAACATCGTTAATTATTTGAAAAAATTAAAAAGAAGCGTGAAATGTCTTGAAAACGTCAAAAAGGGGGTCCTTTATTAATCTATCTCCACCTTTAATTTTCGTGTTACAACGCCGAAGAGAGACATATCATTCGATTTGTAAAGATAATATCTATTGGCTCCGGAACCCTTTTTTCGATTCTTTATTTTGTATTTTTTACTAAACTATTTTCCGATACTATTTACTATACTATTTACTATTTTCCTCAATTATTGTTCCCCCTCGCCCCATAGTTTTTTTTCAATATACAGTATAATTCAAATTATGTGCAAATCAGAAAAACAGGGCATCAACAGTCGCTAGATCTTGTCTTTACGAATCAAATGAAATGTCACTCAATGCTTTAGCTAGAAAATCATAAGAGGAGATAGATTTTAAGATGGTGTATTGGGAAATTTATCATTTTTCAGTGGGCCAAATAAGTAAAATTGATTGAAAAAGAAGAAAATGCCCAGAAAAATTTCTTGATGCGGTAGCCCAAGCTTTTCCATTGCCAATTACTCGTATTGAGGATACCACCGCGTGTCTATAGGTTTATTCTTGCTCAGTTTGACGCGAGTAATAAGCAATAAATGTAATTTTACTGATATTTTCATTCATGCAAATTGGTCGTTTCATAAAAAGTCAAAACGGCGTAACGCAAAAAGTATTTCATGTAGATCCTTGGTATTAGCTTTATCGATTGCGTCTTGTTCGTAGCTTTCGAACGTGTGCAAACAATTTGCAATTAACGCTAATAATGCTCTACAAATGCCATGTTTTACACAATAACTTGTAAATCTTATCGTGAAATTCTCAATTTATAAAAGCTCTAAACGGCCTCACGCAAAAGGTATCGCGTGTCTTCGTAGTTCCTTGGTTGTTGCTCTGTTGAACGCGGCTTGTTTGCAGCTTTCAAACGAGTGCAAGCACTTTGCAATTAATGCGTATAATGATATATAATTACAGATTTAATTAACGAAGTATTTTTAATTATATTTATACATTTTTTAATTAGAAAAGGCAGCCTCACAATAGAACCATGAGGCTACCATCTCGCGTTAACTTGCTACGCATCTTCGTAAACATCCCTAAAATATCTTATAAAAATACTTAACATTTCATTTTTTTGGCTCCCTAGTGAATTTCTAGCGCCCCCTTTGGCTCCCTAGTGAATTTCTAGCGCCCCCCACAGACATACGCCTCTTTCTTGTAATTTAGTACGCTGCAATTTTAAAAGATAAAGGTTAAACACAAATGTGTATTTCACAAATAGAACCCTATTTAGTGAACTAATATGTTTTTCAGCTGTTTAAACTGTTTCAGCACTAGAAATCTAGGACGGCCGGTCTCACGACCAATTTCCAAATTCAATTATCAAGTAATATCTCCCAAACTAATGAACGTAGCTCTATGAAACTTGGAACACGTATTCATCAGAACCTAACGGTGATGTTTAGCTCGAATTTTTTTTTATTTCACCTTCATTCGTGAGTTACGCGAAAACAGGCCGAAATTCGCAGTGATCAAAGAATTTCTTCCAAACTATTGAACAGACTTGAACGAAATTTTGAATATACATTTCTAACTACCAAACGGTGATTTTTAGCTCATAAATTTTTTTTAGATTTTACCTTTGTCTGCGAGTTTTTTTTTCAAATATCGTCCCAGAAATCTGCAAGAACTAAAACATGCCATTAGGCAGGAAGTGGCAGCCATTCCAAGGGAAGTTACACGAAGAGCTATGGGCAACTTCAGGGAAAGACTTCGCGAATGTCTTAACAATGGGGGACGTCATTTATCAAACATAATTTTCAAAACCAAGTAAATTGTACTAAGTGATATAAAATGACATTAAATAAGCTATTCACAAATAAAATTAATTGTTCTTTATGTGCCGTTTTGCAAAAGCCTATTGAAATCAGGGACTTTTTTTGAAGGACCCTGTAAATACTCCTATTGGATCATTGTAACTCTGGAACGTTATTGGATCAATTGCTCGGAACATGCGATCTTCAAACAATAATTCCCTTTTTTTATCTTTAATCTGAATCGTGGCACGGCAATTTCCTTGCATGTGTTGGGTTGAAGTCTGAAAAAAAATTTTGTATGAGAAAATTATCCTAAAATAATTTGAAAGTTAGCTGCATTTTCTAAATGTTAATAATAAAGCTATGCCAATAAACTACTGTTGGCGATGTAGATTCGCCGTACATGCATTAATCTGATTTTTTTGTGTCATATAGTCATAGGATCTTCATCGAGGTAGCAGGAATAGTTTAGTTTATGCTGAATTAGGTTGAACCAACTATTTGTTCAGTCAAGCGTGATGAATAAACGCTTAAATTCTGTCTGGTAGGGTTAAGATTCCTCAACTTTTATGGTTATATAATTTTGGTGCCATAACGGCTAATAGTGAATTGATATCAGTGGTGTGTCGAATCTTGATGACGGATGGATCAGCATTACCTGTGAAAAGCATTACCTGATGATTATTTCAAAGCTTTTTGTTAAAAACAATGTGTAAACTATTTCCCAGACTCTTGAAATGGTTCATAGCCATTATCGAAAATGCAACGAATTATGATCGTCTATATCTAAAAATTCTTAGCCGCATTTCCCCCAAAAAATGTTCAATTGAGCTGGAGTTGCTCTCAGCTGGGCACTACGAGGTTCGGGGTGAATGCATGCGCTGTAGTGCGGTGATCATCTTCGGCTGATCAGGCGCGTTTCATGCGCATGTCTTCCTCGAGTTGGACGTTGATTGTCTGTCTAGTACTAATTTCCCTTCAGATGGTCGCCTTAAACCTTAGCGACGCCAAGCTTCAGTTAAATTGAATAACAATTGATAAAATTTCGCATGCACCCAAGGAGCGAATCAGCGCACCACAGCGAAGGTAGTGTAGCCATGCTCTGCTATTCTGTGCAGCCCTGCGCCGAGCCCCACACTCCCGCCTGGCGATGAACTCGAAGGCGACGATGAAACTGTTCAATCTATTGAACTATTCTAACAGCAAATATACGTGATTCTAACGCATTCAGGCCCTCTACGAATGAATGAAGTAAATTCTAAATTAAATTATGTTCAAAGGATGAAAATAAACCCAAAAAGAAATGAATGATGAAAATCTTAATAAAATTTAACCTGCAATAAATTATTATAACAATCGTATTCTTTCTCAAACGTCGAAATGGATTTTCAAAATGAGAGTAACATGATAGGTTTCAAGTTAATATGCTGCAATTTTATTTTTTCCTGTCATTTTCTGACAACACACACAGAGTTTTATAGCAATGAAAACAGTATACACGATTAAAGGACAAATGCCTGAGTCTCGTATCGGAATCCTGCTGATTTTTTTTTTTCGAAATAAAGAAACCTAGAAGGTGAAAACATAACAACAAGCTGTGTAGAATGAAGCATTCTGCAAGTGAATTTATTGGAAGATGTAATAGCCTGAAAAATGTTATCGGGACATATTTTCTGATAGCCTATCCTCTATATCTGTCAACATAAAAAACGATACGAGAGTCTCGATTACAAGGGAGACTACTTTCTTGTGAGGGCTGCACGCGTGGCTCAGTCAGGACTCTGGAGGCCGTCGCTGAGCCAGTGCTTCCCATTTGTAATTGTACAAATAGGCGAGACACTCTGGAAAGTTAGTGAAAATGTCCACCAAAAACAGTTTCAGATGCTCAAGCGTGTTATACTTATACTAACTGAATAATGAATATACACACCTACAACCCTTTTCTGTATATAAAAAAATCAGTTATTACACAGGGCAAATTTTTCGATAATTGCGACTATTGGATCGTTTTTGGTACACTGGAGCGTCATTGGATCAATTTTTCGGTGCATGCGATCTTCAAACTATAACTTTCTTTAAATTTCATTTAATTTCAGTCGACAATTTTCATACTTGTGTTGGATCGAATTATGAAAAAAATCTGGTATGAGGCAATTACTCTAGAACAATCAGAAAGTTTTCTACATGTTTCAAATGTTAATGGTAAAGCTATGTTAATAAACTATGGTTGGTGATGCAGGTTCGCAGTACATTTATAAATCCAAATTCTTTTTTGTGCCATAGTCCCTGGATCTTCATCTCTATTTTTCATCATAGTTACTGGATTTAAAGAGAGCTCAAACTAAAAGCAAATATATATTTTTTTTCATCTCATGAACATGCGACCAAACTGTACCTGCTGATCTCAACAGCAGCTTCACTCGTGTCGGCAATTCTGTTATAATGACAACTCACTCACTTATGTCACAACATGGCCAACGTAGCAGGTGACAATATTTTACATAAAGTCCCTGCCATTAGATCTATAATATATAAAATGATGCCTAATGGTGTCGTTCTGAGGGGTTACGATACTAAATCCAGCCGATGGCTGTGATGTTGAACGCTATGAGGGAAATGATGATTTAGTTCAGTTTGTGCTGAATTTAGTTCCGTTAACTAAATGTTCAGTATACTGTTATATCATTCACTGCCATCATCAATGTAAGTAATTGATATGAATATTGTAAAAAAAGTATTTTTATTTTGGCTTACTAACGGGTTAATAAGGAACCGTATATGTTAGCAGTTTCATAGTCGAGCTGATGATTATTTGAAAGCTTTTGAAATGAAACATCAGGTAAAATGTTACACAAACTCAAAAAATGGTTCTTAGCCATTATCATAAAATTGATAGAACGATAGAAGTTTATTCCTCGAACGTCTTAGCCGCATTTCCCCCAATAATGTTCAATTGAGCTGGAGTTGCTCTCAGCTGGGCACTACGAGGTTCGGGGTGAATGCATGCGCTGTAGTGCGGTGATCATCTTCGGCTGATCAGGCGCGTTTCATGCGCATGAACTGGCGAAACGCGGCGCCTGTCCGACCTCCAAGTTGTACTCGATCACAGAAAGTTTTGGAGCCATCGGCCCACTGCGCTGAGGCAACTGCAGGGAAAATCTAGGTCCGTTCTTAATAATTGACACGAAAATATGATAGTGAAAATATTCGTGGACCATAAGAATTTCATAAGACTTTTGAAAAATTGCTTCGGCTCATACTAGCTGAACAATTTTGAATGACGAGTGAAGTTCATTTCACCAGTTCAACTGTAGTAACAACACTGGCGTAAGTCTTACACACGTATTAAGAAGTTTGAAGCTCCTCTCTACATGTGATACCGATTCTAGTACGTTAACTACAATGAATTATTCACTGCATGTTCTGTATCGTTCATGAACTCAAATGATTCATCATGTTTAATTAATAAGATAATTTACCTATAACACTGTAAGCTATCGTCACTCAGGGGAGAGTCTACCCTTAAAATTATCTCCTGAACTAGACCAACTAGAACTAGACTAGACCGATAGTTCTGAAACTTCGTACACATACGTAAATCAACCAATTAAATGAAAAACAATTTGCTCGTGTGGATTTTTCGAAAAAGGTAAAGTAAAACGCGAAATGCATTGAGAACTTAATAAAAGGTGTCTTTGATGCATATACTTCAATTGTGGTTCTACAATATCGAGAGACATATTATTCAATTCGTAAAGAAAATATATCTTGATTCCGGAAGCTCTTTTTCAATTTTTACTTGAATTTTTTCTGTGCGACTTTTTCCTTTTCACCAATTGTACCCCCTCCCCCAGCTTTTAAAATATTAATCCAAATCATGTACAAATCAAAAAAACAGGGCTCCCAGAGTCGCTCTATATGGTCTTTACAAATCTAATGGCATATCTCTCAGTGTTGTTGCGTGAAGATCATAGGAGGAAATAGATTTGTGAGATGGCGTATTGTACGTTGGATTTTTAATCGTTCAGGGGAGTCAAATATGTAAAATTATTTGAAAAAGAAGAAAAAGCCTAAAAATTGTTCGATACTGTAGCCCAAGCTTATCCATTGCCAATTACTCGTATCGAGGGCACCATCAAGCGTCTCTAGGCTTATTTTTCTTCAGTTTGACGAGAATAATAAGCAATAAATGTTATTTTACTGATATTTTTATTTATATAATATGGTCGTTTTACAAAAATTCAAAACGACGTAACGTAAAAAGTATTGCATGTACATCCTTCGTATATTTATTGAATGCATCCCGTTTGTAGCTTTTGAACGAATGCAAACAATTTGCACTTAACGTTTGTGATGCAGATTCGTAGTACATTCATTAATCCGAATTTTGTTTTTGATGCCACACTGTCATTGGACCTTCATTGGATTAGCAGCAATAGCTTAGTTTGTGCTGAATTTCATTGAACCAACTGCATGATCAGTAATAACGTTATTGAGAACGTCGTTACAAAAGTATATTTGGGGCCTTCACGGTCTAGTGCAGTGGTTCGCAAAGTGGGCGGCATTGCCCCCGTAGGGGCGGTGGAAAGAATATTGGCGAGCGATTAGGGATAAGAGGGTGGGGGGCGGCAGTCCGAAGTCAGAAGTTCGAACGTGTGTTTGACGATTTGTACACAACACGTGAAGCACATGACTTCCAGCGATGGTTTTTTTCACCCAGATCTGTTTTTTAACCTCTCCTGGATTAACGTCTCGGACATATTAACGGCCGGACTCGCGGCCGGTCTCGTATTCATTAGGACCTAACGGTAATGTTTAGCTTATGGAAATTTTTGGAATTTTGCCTTCATTTGTGAGTTATATGGCAATACGGGCCGAAATTCACCGTGATCAAGAAATTTCTTCCAAACTACTGAATTGATTTGAACGAAACTTAGTATTTGAATACTTAACCTCAGCAACGGTGATGTTTAGCTCGTTACATTTTTTTCGATATTGCCTTCGTTTGTCAGTTATACGGCTATACGTAAACGGCTCCTGGTTAAACCGGCCGGTAGAAAAGCCGCGGTCGTTTAACTCGCGAACGAAATCAAAATATACGCGAACGAGCTAAACATCACCGTTGGGAGGTTATGTATTTATATACAAAGTTTCATTGAAATCTGTTCAGTAATTTAAAAGAAATTTCTTGATCGCCGCGCATTTATGCGACAAATTACCCGACCGTACGGGCCGAATATAAGTGTGAAATCAAGAATGACGGTGAAATAAAAAAAAAAAAAACGCGGAAACGAAGGCAAACTCGAAAATTTTTGTAAGAGTCAAGCAAAAAAAATAATATCGCCGTTTGATGGTAAGGAATGTATATTCAAAATTTCGTTCAAATCTGTTTAGTAGTTAGGAAGAAATTCTTTGATCGCTGAGAATTTTGGCCGTATCGCCAAACTCCCGAATAAAGGTGAAATTTAGAATTTTTTCGCGAGCTAAACATCGCCTTTAGGTTCTGATGAATACATGTTCCAAGTTTCATCGAGCTGCGTTCATAAGTTTGGGAGATATTCCTTGGGCACTGAATTTGGAGATTGGTCGTGAGACCGGCTGCGAGACCGTCCGTAAATTTGCTCGAGGCGTTCTAGGTTTCCAGTGCTGAAACAGTTTAAACAGCTGAAAAATATATTGGTTCACTAAATGGGGTTCTATTTGTGAAATACACATTTGTGTTTAACCATTATCTTATAAAATTGCAGCGTACTAAATATCAAGAAAGAGGCGTATGTTTTTACAAGTGTCTGTGGGGGACACTAGAAATTTACTAAGGAGCCAAATGGGAGCCAGCCTGAAAAAGTTTAGGAACCACTGATCTAGTTATTAACTGGAAATCGTTACAACTAAAATTATGATGGTGGCTGGACATTAGTACGTTATGAGAACAGCATTACCTGAATATTATTTCTAAGCTATTGTAAAAAGGCATCGCGAAAAATATTTCACAGACTCCGGTAATGGGTTTTAGCCATTATCAGAAATGCAACGAACGATGAGAGTCTTTATCTCAAAAGTTATAACGGACATGATGCCCATATACGCTGTAGAGTGTAGAGGAAGCCTTCGGAAATTGCGAGTCAATCAATGTCGGTCACGCACTTCTGAATTATCGATTATAGAAACATAAGCAATGAAGCAAATTTTTAAAGAGAACTCAAAATAAAACCATAAATATTTTTTTCAAATCTTAAACACGCGACAAAACTGTACCAGCTGATCTCAACGGCAGCATTACTCGTGTCGGCAATTCTGTTATAATGACAACTCACTCACTTATGTCACAACATGGCCAACGTATCAGGTGACAATATTTTACATAAAAACACTGCCATTAGAGTTATAATATATATGCCTAATAGTGTCGTTCTGAGGGGTTATGATACTGAATCCTGCCGATGGCTGTGATGTTGAACGCTATGAGGGAAATAATGATTTAGTTAACGATAAAATCACTTTATGATAAGCTGCAGTTTGCACTCGGCAGTTTTTTGTGAATCTTCTTGATAGCTCTGAAAGAAAATGAATGTCACAGCGTAAACTAAACAAAATTTAGCCTCGGCACAAGGTTGTGCGTCCCTAGTACGTGGCGAAGGCTGGCAAGTCGCAACTCAACACTTGACTGCAAATTCTTTCCGTGGGCAGCACGCTAGAGGGTTTATTAGCTTATGAATTAAATGATAGAAGTAATATAAGCCTTGAACCCACAGCCACTGATTAACCTCTCCCAACCTTCATCCACTGCATTGATGCCGGCCACTTAGACCTTCATCCACTGCATTGATGCCGGCCACCAAAAAATATTTGCTGCATTGTTGCTAGAAATGTTGGTCAAATGTTCGATCTGGAGTGATTTTGCTTACCAATTTGGCAGGAAATGTGATCTTGAATCTTCGATCATATGCATGAGTGCGTTTCTAATCAACATCACCAAAGTCAAACCAAACTTCTACTATGTAAATTAGTCGCGTGGAGAGGCAAGTTGGAACCAAAACTTCACTCAACACCAGATTGTACGAGACGATCACCAATAAAGGCAGGATTAGTGGACTCGAAACAAAGTAGGTGAGGACGCAATGGCTACGGTCAACAATGCCTAGACATGGGTTGCTCACGGGAGGCTTGCTTCGTAACGACTGGCCTAAGGCTCGGCCCTTCTCTCCTGTCGAAGATTTCCAACCGGTGCCTTCCGACATTGAATTCACTACCTTACAGCTGTTGACATTTACTCGGATATGAGTTTCCTTACATACAGCAACACCTATTAAATACAGCACCACCTAATAAATTTCGCGGTCCAGTTGCGATGACCTTTAATAATTACAAATCATATTCAAATATTTACATACGATTCCTTTAATTGAGGTTTCAATGTACGAGTGTCTTAACTATAAAAGTCATGTGAGATATGAAATCTCACGCAAAAATACGCAAATTTCATTGTTTATTCCATCTTTGATGTAACGCTGACAATTAAAAAAAATATTCACACGATATTTTTGTCACGTAAATTGAGTTATCTCGGTCTTCCAGGTATGTATGAATCAGCAAAGAAAAGTGGTTTTGCAGGGTAACTAGAGTAATTGTAGAATCGGATTGAAACTGTATCGAAATCAATTGTTCCTAATTCCGTATATTTCATCTAGACGACTTCTGTATTTGAAGTCAAAAATTATTAATATGAGTTATTTTACCCTCGAAAAGCTTATAGAATTGGCGTTTTCCGAGTTTGCGCTCAGGAGAAGCTGTTGGGCATATGTGAACGGCAGTAATTGGCCGCACCAATGTTGTAATTTAACAAATATGTTAATTTAACAAATATGTAATTTAACAAATTTCAAAATATGTTTCATTTTTAAAGATAGGTTTCAAGTTAAAACGCTGCAATTTACATTTATTTCATGTCATTTCCTGACAACACACACTGAGTTTTATAGCAATGAAAACAAAATCAGCCTTTAAAGGAGAATGCGAGAGTCGCGTATCGGAATCCGATCAAATGTTTTTCACAAGAGATAAAGCTAGAAGTTTGAAACACAACAACAAGCAATGAAGAATGAAGCATTTTGGAAGTGAATTTATTAGGTGATGTAATAGACTGAAAATTGTTAGCTGAAATGATTTTCCTATAGCCTATCCTCGAAATCTATGAAAACATAAAAAACGGGACAAGAAAATCTCGATTGCAAGGGAGACTACTTTCTTGTGAGGGCTGCACGCTTGGCTCAGTCAGGACTCTGGAGGCTGTGGCTGAGCCAGTGCTTCCCAATTGTAATTGTACAAATAGGCGAGACACTCAGGAAATTTCTGTTAATGTCCACCAAGTTTCAGACGCTCATGAGTGCTTTACTTGTAATAACTGAATATAGTCACACATACGAACCTTTAACGCATTTCTAGAAAAAAAGTCATATTTAACTGGCCAAATTTTTCGATAATTGTGACTATAGGATCGTTATTGGAACCGGAACGTTATTTGATCAATTGCTGGTAACATGCGATCTTCGTACTATAACTCCTTTTATTTTTATTTAATCTGAATAGTGGCACGGCAATTTCCATACTTGTGTTGGATTGAATTCTGAAAAGAATTTAGTGTGAGTAAATTAATCTAAGATAATTAGAAAGCTTGCTACATGTTCCAAATTTTAATAATAAAGCTATATAAATAACTATGATTGGTAATGTAAGTTCGCAGTACATTAATAAATACAAATATTTTGTATGTGTCACAGTTATTGTATCTGTTTCGAAGTAGCTAAAATAGTTTAGTCAGTGCTCAATTTTGTTCTATCTACTGCATGTTCAGTAAATTGTTATATCAATATCTGCCTTCATGGAACAATAATGGGTAAATAGGAAAAAATTAAATAAAATTATATTTTGGCGCCCTAACGGGTTAATATGAAACTGTACTTGTTAAGAGTGTCTAAATAGTGATTGGACTTGGAGCATGGACAGCATTAACTGATGATTATTGAAATCTTTTGTAGAGAAACATCGTGAAAAATGTTTCACAAACTCAAAAAATGGTACTTAGCCATTTTAATAAAATGAGAAGAACGATAGAAGTTTATACCTCGTTAGTCTTAGCCGCATTTACCGCAAAAATGTTCAATTGAGCTGGAGTTGCTCTCAGCTGGGCACTACGAGGTTCGGGGTGAATGCATGCGCTGTAGTGCGGTGATCATCTTCGGCTGATCAGGCGCGTTTCATGCGCATGTCTTCCTCGAGTTGGATGTTGATTGTCTGTCTAGTACTAATTTCCCTTTAGATGGTCACCTTAAACCTTAGCGACGCCAAGCTTCAGTTATATTGAATAACAATTGATAAAATTTCGCATGCACCCAAGGAGCGAATCAGCGCACCACAGCGAAGGTAGTGTAGCCCTGCTGGATGCCTTGCTGCAACATCCTTAAGCCTAGGATGTTGCTCGACTCTTGTTGCACGTTTTCCATTTTCTTTTATCAAATTATGCTCAATTCTTAAACTATTTTAAAGCAGTGGCAACAAGATCACTTCTGAATGACTTTACTTCTGAATAACCATAACAATAATGATGAGATATCAGTGCGGCACATAGAATACTCTGGCTCATGTAGAGGCAAATCTGAGCTTTGATGTAGGCTATGGAGGACCTAATGCCTCTACATCATGCACAACAAACTGAATGTCGCGGTTCGCAGTAATTTTCATTTATCAATTCAAAATGGCACAATATTTTAATATCAATCAGTTTGTTTGGAGGAAGCCATTTACCATCTTTCTAATACGTATCAGCGACTGGATATACATCTATTATAGTTTCCCCACTCATAAAGTCGTTTTTTATGAACATGAGCTCTCTAAGAAATTCCAGGACTAACTTCTCTATTTCTCCATGTCCTCATATCAATAAAAATATTCTATGAAGTACTGATTTGCCTGTATACATATTCAATACTGAATAGGATAAAAATTTGGCATATAAGATGGCATATCTTGTTCGTGCATCATGTTCTTAAAAAAGTTCTAAATTCTGTGCTGAACAATTTGAAGAGTATTATAATAATTTGTTCACCGATAACAGGGCATTTATTAGCGTAAAGTTCATGGATGAGCTACTTTTTAAACTGAATATAAAATCTTCAGCGAAGTAAAAGAATGAAATTAAATATCGGTACTGCAAATTAGTGAGAGTAATTGACAACTAAATCCAATATGATTCAATCAAAATAATGTATTTAATTTATTAATAATTGATGCCATTTACCAGGAAATTATCGTCCTGCAAGCCACTAAGACACCCTAGCTTATGCAATGCAGCTGTAGATAATAAATGCATCAATTAATCAGTTAATCATACATCAAATATAGAAGGAACCGTGAGCAAACAGGAAATATATTGACAAACAAGAGACTTTTTTGCTGCACTTTGTTTTCCAGTCTTTTAAGTGGTAGACCAGCAGGTATCACGGATACCAGGCATTTGGTCATTTGAAATAATCAGGTTTTACTGGGATTGATATTACGTGTAATTTGAGAACACCATATCCCGTCATCCCGCACACCGTGCATCACAATCAAATTAATAGTTTTGCAGAAAAGTTCGTAAGTTGAAGACCGTTAAGACCTATATTTATCATGTATTGGATTCCGCGTATGATCATAGAAGTCGGGAATAGGGAAGAAGTCGAGAATCGGAAAAATGCACACGGGCTAAAGATCACTGTTAGCTTTAAAAAAAACACGTATAAACTTTTATTGAGCTGCCTTCATAGATCACTTGATAATGAAATTGCATCATATCCATAACTACTGAAAAATACGTGTGAAATCGACGTATTATGAAATAATTGAATCTCTAACTAAACTATTATTATATTATCTCCAGCAAATATCACTACATATCAATTACAATACACGTTTGTGCCTGTTTGCATGAAAATTGCTGCTAACATACAACATTTCGTTCGTTCTTTCACGTTACTATTATTTTTAATAAATAAGTATCTACACATAAGATATCTATATAATGTAGATATCCGGCGAGTTGCATAAATGCGTTGAAATAGGACAAAATCTGCCCTATTTCAACCTTCTAGAACGCCAGAGTAAACCTTACGTGTTATCTACGTATACGTTGAAATAGGGCAACCTCTGCCCAATTTTAACCTTCAATAACGCAAAGAGTAAACCTTACGTTTTATTTCCTTATACTTCGGAACAGGGTACCATTTGCCTTATTATAAATTTTGCATCAACACCGGGTATATACAAATTTCCTCCATTGAGTGCATGTTGACACGTAACATCTTCTGCTCCATCCAACCTTCAAGACTTCAGTTGGTAGAAAAATGTACATTTTTATTGGTATTAAATCGCCGAGATGTTCTTCTTTATTCAATAAATTTTCATTTTCAACACCACTTTTAAGTGGAAAAGAATGAAAATTTGATAGTTTCATTATTTCAATTAGTAATATTCCGAACAATATTTGATGGATATCTAAATTATATATGGATCTTGTATTTTATTCCTCATCTAGCAAACAATAACATCGCCTCACATATTATTGATGATAAGTCGGCTCGAATTTCAATTTTGAGCGAGATGAAGTAAAAAATTACATTTCATTAGTAAACATGGTTTCAAGCGGCAAGTGTCTCACGCTTTATAAGTTACGTAAGGTTTGAAATTTATAGTTAAAATATCACAATTTAAAAAAAATTTATCACAATATTATCCAGAGTAGCACTTTCGTCCCCAATTACTGGGCACTTCAAAAAGTTAGACCTAAACTTAAGGCTTTCGATGCGGCCGAGTAGTCAAAGATTCATTGATTGATTCCATTTATTGGTACACGCTTCGCTTCAAATAAAGTTTATTCCATTATTTCGCGCAGAAGAACTTTGAAAACCCAAATTTTATCGTATTTTCGAGGCTTGTATGCAGTTTTCAAACGATTGCTAAAACTTTGTAATTAATGCGAATAATTATCAAAATTACAAATTTAGTTCATGACCTCTATTTAAGGAATAATTATATATTATTTACCATATACTTTATCAGAGCAGCATCACTGATGTTCCATGAGGGCTGCATGCTCGGCGATTACATCCATAGTTACAATGACTTGTTGCTTCTACTTTCTTACATACTATCAATAATTTAAATATAAATTTAATCTCTATATCAAGAGGTCTGTCTCAAATACATAAGTTTCTACTGAATATACAAAAAATTAGGCTATTTTATTGGCATATTCAATTATCTTAAACTTGCTGTGTGTGTCATCAACTCATACGATTTAAACCTGCAATAAATTATTATTACAATCGAATTCTTTCTCAAACATCGATATGGATTTTCAAAATGAGAGCAACATGATAGGTTTCAAGTTAAGACGCTGCAATTTACATTTATTTCGTGTCATTTCCTAACACACAAGAGTTTTATAGCAATGAAAACAAAATCAACGATTAAAGGACTTATGCGAGAATCGCGTATCAGAATCCTATTAAATTTTTTTCACAAGAAATAAAGCTGGATGTTAGAAAAACAACAACAAGCAACGAAGGAAGAAGCATTTCGGAAGTGAATTTATTAGGAGATGTAATAGCCTGAAAATTGTTAGATGAAATGCTTTTCCTATAGCCTATCTTCGAAATTGATGAAAACATAAAAAACGGGACAAGAAAGTCGATTGCAAGGGAGACTACTTTCTTGTGAGGGCTGCACGCGTGGCTCAGTCAGGACTCTGGAGGCTGTCGCTGAGCCAGTGCTTCCCATTTGTAATTGTACAAATAGGCGAGACACTCTGGAGAGTTAATGTAAATGTCCACCAAGTTACAGACGCTCAAGAGCGCTTTACTAATAATAACTGAATATACACACACGAATCTTTAACGTATTTTTAGGAAAAAACTCATATTAACAGATCAAATTTTTCGATAATTTCGACTATTGGATCGTTATTGGAAATCTGGAACGTCATTGGATCGATTGCTCGCAACATGCAATCTTCGTACTATAAATCCCTTTATTTTTATTTAATCTGAATCGTGGCACGGCAATTTCCTCACATGTGTTGGATCGAATTCTGAAGAAAATTAGTATGAGAAAATTACTCTAATTATTCTGAAAATTTGCTACATGTTCAAAATGTTAATAACAAAGTTATGTCAATAAATTATGGTTTGTGATGTAGATTCGCAGCACATTAATTGTGTGTGTGTGTGTCACAGTCATTGTATTTGTATCAAAGAAACTGAAATAGTTTAGTTTGTGCTGAATTTAGTTCCATTAACTAAATGTTCAGTATAATGTTATATTCGTCACTGCCATCACTATGTTTTATAATGAATATTCTTGTATAATAAGTTTTGTATTTTGGTGCCCTAACTGGTTAATAAAGAAGCGTATGTTAGAAGCATAGTAATGGAGATTGGACCTTGGGCATGGAAAGCTTCACCTGATGATTATTTAAAATCCTTTGAAAAGAAATGTCAGGTAAAATGTTACAGAAACTCAAAAAATGGTTCTTAGCCATTATCGTAAAATGGAAAGAACGATAGAAGTTTATACCTCGAAAGTCTTAGCCGTATTCCCCCCAAAAATGTTCAATTGAGCTGGAGTTGCTCTCAGCTGGGCACTACGAGGTTCGGGGTGAATGCATGCGCTGTAGTGCGGTGATCATCTTCGGCTGATCAGGCGCGTTTCATGCGCATGTCTTCCTCGAGTTGGACGTTGAGTGTCTTTCTAGTTCTAATTATTGTTTTCTAATTCACTGAAAAACTCAACGATGCCAAATTTCAGTTAGCTTGGATAAGAATTGACAACATTTCACATGCACCTAAGGGGCGAATCAGCGCCTTGGTGTAGGCTTTCCGCCACCACAGCGAAGGTGGTATAGGTTCAGCCCAGCGATGAGCCCCACACTCCCGCCTGGCGATGAACTCGAAGGCGACGATGAAACTGTTCAATCTATTGAACTATTCTAACAGCAAATATACGTGATTCTAATGCATTCTGGGCCGCTACGAATGAATGAGGGAAACCTTAATAATAATGATGTTCTTAAGTATGAAAATAAAGCAAAAAGAAATGAATGATGAAAATCTTCATCATTCATACAATGATGGAAGAATGATGAATATGTTATGATCATTTCACAATATGGTGGTCCTAATTCATAAAATTAATCGCTAGTGACTGTAGAGAGACAAGCGAGTTTGCATTGGATTGACCTCGTATTCGCTAGTTATAGTCTAACTCTAATAGCGGCGATGCGTCGGCTACTACAGATTTACCAAGTATGATGAGAAGTTAAGTCATGTCTCACAACTCGGGGAATAACCTACTCACTTATTTTCAGGCTCTTCGCTGACTGCGCATAAAATTCAAGTTGCTGTATCTTTGCCTCAACATTTGATCTCTATCATTAAGCTGATATTATTTCACATGATTTACATAAATTAATTTACTACAAATTATGGGCCAGAGCAGAAAGCAACGTAAATAGTATAGTACTATTTTGCTGTGCAATATTGTGCTGTACAAGAAAATCACGTAATACATGAAGAAAATATAATTCAGTACTCACTGCAGTGAGTGACAGAGAGCGCATTTTCTCGTCGACGAAAACTTGAGGTCACGGACGGACAGACAGACAGACGGACATGGCGAGCACAATAGTGCATTTTTTCTATAAATGAAAAAATGCACTAAAAAGTAGATTTTCGGAAACCTTGCATGAAAAACGTGTTTTGAAACATAAACTATAGGCCTGATTTGACTCATACTTACAGATGTTGTGTGGAATGTGATATGTATATTTTTCATTATTTGACAATAACTAATACAAAAAAAATTATTGTGCCATCTGATTCGAGCATCTGGTTTTACCAATGAGCCAATGGCAGATATATTCATTCTTTTTATCAAATCAGTATTATAAATGACAGGATAAATTCCCGTGATTAAAGAAAATATTTCCCGAAAATTCATAAGAAATTTCGGAATTTAAGTATTCGACGGGCCACTTCAAGACGCGCGCTGTGGGGAAGCTGGTGAGTTGAAACGCTGGCGTCAACTCTTCTATTCTATGTCAATGTAAGTGAATTTCGTATTCTTCATTACGTCCTTTGGCAATATATTATTTTTGACTCGCTGTAATTAACATAAAAAGTGATGCTGTCACTCTAAAGATTTTGTGTCGAACTGTCGGATGAAATTGCAATGAATTTGGCTAAATTAGTTAATTTTGAACTTGTTGAAATTAAGCGCCTGAATTCATTAACACGATTTCAGGCGCCTACCCAGTACAGGGTGCAACTTCTAGATCAGATCATCGCTAGACAACCTTACAAAAATTTTTTCATCACTTAAGAAATTATAAATATCCAGCAGAATTGAATGATGCCCCGACATTTTCATACAGTATTAAATTTGTGAAAATGAAACATTCGAGATAGTTTCATCAAAATACAAATATTTCTCCAATTTTCCAAAACACTTTGTAGAGTAAATATTTTCTCGCATGAATTTGATGTGAAATTGTGCTAATGTATCAAATATGATTCAAATAAAATAATGATTATAACTGTAAAATTGTGGCTAACTAAACAAAAATTCCATCAACTAGATGATTGACCAGTGCTAGTGTGCTCAAAGCATCAGATGGGGAACATTAACGGTTAGAAGAAGATGGCACGCGTTGCTAACTGGCGAAACGCGGCGCCTGTCCGACCTCCAAGTTGTACTCGATCACAGCAAGTTTTGGAGCCATCGGCTCACGACGCGTGAAACGTTTCGGAATCCTATTTAATTTTTTTCACAGGAAAGAAGCCTAGAAGTTAAAAACATAACAACAAGCTGTGAAGAAGGAAGCATTCTGCAAGTGAATTTATTGCAAGATGTAAAAGCCTGAAAAATGTCCTCGGAACAGATTTTTCTATAGCATATCCTCGAAATATTTTAACATAAAAAGGAGACAAGAAAATCTCGATTGTAAGGGAGACTACTTCTTTGTGAGGGCTGCACGCGTGGCTCAGTCAGGACTTATGAGGCTGTCGCTGAGCCAGTGCTTCCCATTTGCAATTGTACAAATAGGCGAGACACTCTGGAAAGTTAATGAAAATGTCCCAAAAAAACAGTTTGAGGCGCTCAATCGTGTTTTAGTTACAATAACTGAATAACATTAACGCATTTTTAGAAGAAACAGGTAACTTTTTTTTTATAAATACGCCTATGTGATCCTTATTGGAACTCTGCTGGAACGTTATTGGATCAATTGCTCGAAACATGCGATTTTCAAACTATAATTCACTTCATTTTTATTTAATCTGAATCGTGGTACGGCAATTTCCTTGCATGTGTTGGATCCAAGTCTGAAAAAAATCTTGTATGAGAAATTTACAATTACCCTGAAATAATTTGAAAGTTACCTACATGTTTCAAATGGTAATAATAAAGCAATACCAATAAACTATTGTTGGTGATGTAGATTCGCTGTACATTTAATAATCTCATTTTTTGCGTCATACAGTCATAGGATCTTCATCGGAGTAACAGGAATAGTTCAGTTTGTGCTAAATTTGATCGAACTAACTGCATGTTCAGTCAAGCGTTATTTCGTAAGGCTTTAATTTTTTCATATAGAAATTAGAAATAAGCAAAATTTATAAATATTGTGTCCTAACGGGCTAATTGTAAATTGATAAAAGGCGAGTGTTGAATCGTGAGGATGGCTGGAGCAGCATTGCCTGTGAACAGCATTACGTGATGATTATTTCAAAGCTTATGTAAAAAAGCAATATGTATATTATTTCCCAGGCTCTTGAAATGGTTCATAGAAATTATCGAGAATGCGACGAATTATAATCGTCTATATCTAAAAATTCTTAGCCGTATTTCCCCCAATAATGTTCAATTGAGCTGGAGTTGCTCTCAGCTGGCACTACGAGGTTCGGGGTGAATTTATCAAATTATACTTAATATTCAAACTATTTTAAAGCAGTGGCAACAAGATCACTTCTGAATGACTTTACTTCTGAATAACCATAACAATAATTATGAGATATCAGTGCGGCACATAGAATACCCTGGCTCATGTAGAGGCAAATCTGAGCTTTGATGTAGGCTATGGAGGACCTAATGCCTTTACATCATGCGCTACACACTGAATGTCGAGGTTCGCAGTAATTTTCATTTATCAATTCAAAGTGGTACAAAATTTTAATATCAATCTGTTTGTTTGGATGAAGCTATTTACCATCTTTCTAATACTTATCAGCGGCTGGATGTACACCTATTATAGTTTCCCCACTCATAAAGTCGTTTTTTATGAACACGAGCTTTCTAAGAAAGTCCAGGACTAACTTCTCTATTTCTCCATGACTCCATATCAATAAAAATATTCTATGAAGTACTGATTTGCCTGCATACATATTCAATACTGAATAGGATAAAATAGAATTAAAATTTGGCATGTGAGATGGCATATCTTGTTCATGCTATATGTTCTTAAAAAAGTTCTAAATTCTGTGCTGAACAATTTGAAGAGTATTATAATAATTTGTTTACCGATAACAGGGCATTTATTAGCGTAAAGTTTATGTATGAGCTACCTTTTAAACTGAATATAAAATTTCATGGATATTGGGAAGGTGAGTTTAAAATTAGAAATTTACATTACTTGTGTTTGCAGAAATATTTTTTCACCTGCGGATGGTAATATTTTAGATCTTGTAGATTCACTCATTGCCGGGTCATTCTTACATGTATCTCAGGATTAAGGCTCGAATTATTTACGCAATAAACTTTACAATAAAATGTTGGCAAATATATAGCTACACTGGCAACTAATGCGTTACCATAATTAAGCAATAATCTGCTGTACAAATGAACTGGGTCAGGCCCCACTGAGGGCCATGTTATTGCTAGCATCGCTGTCAAGTAAGCAAATGACGACGAATGTATTTTGCGCTCGGTTAGTGACAGCAGGCAAAGCAAAGCGAGTTGCTGTGAATGCGACGTTAACGTGGACCGCCACTCTAAATCTGCTAATTAAACTTACGTACGAGTTGGTGAAAACGTTTATGAGTACTGCGTCTACTGTTAATGATAATATGAGAAATAAATGAGTTATGCCTGCATTTGACACTAATTAACATATGCATAAGAATATAATGTATATAATATATAATGTGATGTATATAATATTTCTTATATAATATATATAGGAAATCTGCAAGTTATTGGGGAGAGGTGCGGTTCACGAAAAAACAAAGAAGGCAACTGTACTGAGAAGACAATGCTCAGTGAATGTGTTTATCCGTGTATCACATTGTGTATTTCGGCTTACGACCGTATAAAGATTCGGCTTACGACCGTATAAGTCGAGAACGGTAGCGAAATAAAAAAATTCAGATGGCTAATATCACCGTTAGGTGCTAAGAAACACACATGTAGTTTCAGTAAGCTACGTTCATTAGTTTAGGAGATCATTCATGAACGTTGTATATGTGTTTAATTTAGGAGACCGGCCGTAAAATTGTCCGAGAGCTATAGGTTGTTATCGCGGCGTCTGGTTCAAACGAACTTCGAGGGCACGTTACACATAAGTTTGATGGCATGCGAAAAATAAATGGACAATGAAATATTCATAACAGAGGAATAATAACAATAGATAATAACTAATAACGAGGGATTATTAATAATAATCTCATAATCCGCAAAATTTATATTACATTTGCGATGTTAAGTTTTCATTCGAAACGAAAAACTCAAAACATTTGGTTAGGTCAAGGTAAGCTCGGTTAGGATTGGTAAGGTTAGGCTAATTGTTATTAAATCAAGGTTAAGTAACTATTTCTTGCTTAATCTATCCTAATTTATCATAAACTAACCTAATATTTCGAAAGTTTCGTTTAAGTGAGGAAACTAAGCGACTAGCAGTTCTGGACAACCGTAACCCAAGCATATAAAAAATGTTTCTGTTTACGTTTCAAAAAACTCTTGTGCCATCAATATAATGGGACTGAAATTATCTCTCTGTTTGTGAGCTGCAGTATAATGTAACAAAGAGTTGCTGCCCAGCGACTCCCCTGATGAAATGCAGAGATTATCTGAACAACTCGTCATACACTAAAAATTTGAAAAAAATTGAGAAGCTTTAAATTAGAATGCAAGAAGCCTGCCATTACAGGTTGATGACTGCGTGGGTTGCCCCCAACCTTCCCGCGACCTCCAGACTCTTGATTAATATTTATGAATATAAAATTACTCACTTTAGGAAATTCCTTTCATTGACGTAACAGCTGCGCTGAACTCTTGGCCGTGATTTGCAATACTTTGGTGCGAGTCTATTTTGAGGCGTTGCGCGCGAGAAAGCCTGTACTTTGTAAATTGTGCGCCACTGAAATACAATCTTTAAGGAAATATAGTAAGTGATAAATTTGAACAGCGTATTCTGAACTGCGTCTGCTGTTGGAAATTAGCTAACAGTCACAACAGACCACGTGGTTTCTATACGATCGTGCTAAAACAGACACAAATCCTACAGAACTGATCCCGATTGAATCTTTAATTATCTATTTTACCCAATCGCCACTACGGCAATTACAGGGATCAAAAATATATGCACGAAGTATAAGAAAAATCGCTCGACGACAATCTGGAAAGATTCATTCGTTTCCCATTCCTTACTACTGAACATTACGTGTGAAAAGAGCGTTTTAGAGACTAATTGTATGCTTAACTAAACTATTCTTCCACAACGACCTTCAAACATCGCCACATTTCAATTATCTTACGCGTTTACGCATGTTTGCACGAAAATTGTTCCTCATATACTGCATTTAGTTCATTATTTCAGGCCGATATTATTTAGTATAAATTTACTGCTATCATAATGCAAATTTCCTGGGAACAACATAAATACGCGAGAACTTGATAATGTCACATGAGGCTACTACGTAATTAGCTACTAACTAATCATGAAGTTTGTACAAGTTTATAAGTTATGATTTAGGATGAACAATTATGATGTAACTCAAAACTTGCGACACTCTGATTATTTATTACATAATTCTTGAGACCTTTTTGTTAATCTAGCTGAATTTGTCTCTAAGGTACGTAGATTCCCTTTAGTCAATAAACAATTCTTAAGCGATCATTGATGAATTTGGCGGCATGTTTAAAGTCTCATGGGAGTTCAGGTGCACTGGGAAATAAAATTTATTATCCGTATAGCTAACAACCAAATTATTTTTTTTATCGTTAGTTACCTTCTTCTGTGACTATCCATGAGGAATGCATAGTCGTGATTCTTGTTGCTTGTGTTTAAGTTGGTATTCACGTATAGACGCTGGAAATATTGTTGGCATATTGTCCTGAGAGCGCCGTTGATGTCCCGGCACTCGTCGCGCGTGAAGCAATTTGGTGCACATCATAAACTGGCCGTCATGAAGGAGGCTATAAACCAAACAGCTACGTTCTCATTCATCAAAAGATTAGTGTTCATAAACAAGCTTTGAAGTTGTATAGATAATTTGTCCAGCCTGTCGTAGAACTGTATTGAAGTAGAACGCAGCAAGCCCACCATTACTGGTTGATGGTTGGCTGGGTTATCAGCAACCTTGCTTTGATGTCTAGACTGTTGATCTTAAATGGTAATTATGATATTTCTCTCTATTTGGAATTGCCTCCGTTTTGCCGTACTCAATTTATATAATTCATTTCATTGATATAACAGGGGCGTTGAATTGTCGTGACTTGAAATTCTTTGATGCGAGTCTAATTTTTTAGTTTTGGGCGCGAGAAAGCGTGTACGTCGCAAGTTGTGAGCCATTGAAATAGTCATGGAGTGAATTTAAGTGTAAGCAATTTGAACGGCGTATTCTGAGGTACTGAGGCGCGTCTGCCTGGGAAAACTCGGTAACCAAGATACGGAGGAACACGTGACTTCTGTACTGACGTGACGAGACAGAACGAATACTGATTAACTCTGCCAATTAACCGCCCTAACGGCAGTAGTTGGGACCAAAAATTTTATTACAGAAGCGAAATTGAAAATGCTTGGAAATGGATGATTCGCATCCGACCCATAGCTACTGAACACTACGTTGGAAGCCCGCGTGCCAGAAAATGACTACATTACTAACTAGCCTATTCTTGCTTCACGACATTCACACCTAACTGCGTGTGACTTGCCTCAAAAAATTATGCATATACGTATGCACATTTGCCGCTCATATACTACATGTTGTTCATTTCAGGAGAATATTGTATATGATGACGTTTATTATATGATAATGAAGAAATTCGGCAAAACGCATAAATACGCAGCAACTAAAAATTTGCCAATGAAGCTTGCACGTATTTGTGGTGCTGAACATACAAATTTCCATGAGATCATCCAAGCATACGCGTAAAAATTGCAAAACTTACCACGTAAAATGAATGCCCCATGCAAACTCCCGCCTGGTGATAAACTCGAAGGCGACAATGAAATTATTCAACCATTCAAACTATCAATCGATTTAACTTCAATCGACAGCAAATCTACGTGATTCTCGGGATACTAACGCATTCAGGGAAATGAATACAACTAACTGATGAACATTAACGGTTAGATGAAGATGGCACGCGTTGCTAACTGGTGAAACGCGGCGCCTGTCCGACCTCCAAGGTGTACTCAATCACAGCAAGTTTTTCGAGCCATCGGCCCACGTACTACCTAGCGTTTCGAAATCCAATCTAACGTTTTTCACAGGAAAGAAGCTTAGAAGATAAAAACATAACAACAAGCTGTGAAGAATGAAACATTCTGCAAGTGAATTTATTGCTTATATCATTAGTCTGCTTATATCGCAAGTTCACAAGGAATTTAAAAGCAAAGGAAACGCCAAGAAAATTCACCATATCGATATTGAAAACGTTTCGGAGTCCAGCTCCATCATCAGTTCGACTAAACTAAAAATGACTAAAATCACTTTAAAAGTCAAAATTCAAAGACAGACATAAAACCTAAACAGGACCTAACATTATATCGAAATAAACAAATTATATCGTTTCGTTTCAAATTGAATAGTCTCCAAACTTTGATATACCGTGGATATAGGGTGTGTTCTACTTTCCATGATATGCATTTGGAATTCGATTTCATTCTTAATATATTTCAGCTTAATGGTTTTCCATCGTGCCTTGTGTATAGTAAAATCAAACGCTTCTTATCTAACAAATTTTCTGAAACTGTGACTGAATGCGATAGTAAGAAAATTATTTATTGCACATTGCCCTATTTTGGTAGTGCGTCTGAAACTATGTCCAAAGAATTAAAAATGCTGTGTTTGAAATATTTCCCAAATATAAATTTGCATGTTTTACTGGTAAATAATTTCAAAATTGGTTCTTTCTTCAGGTATAAGGACGTTATTCCTGCTCGGATGCG
>NW_025932476.1:35695-37046 GCF_000764305.2 Hyalella azteca
TTACGCTACCACGAGTCCCTAACTGCCGCCGGGGGGCGAACTCGATGCGACGACGAAGCGTCGTGAGCGTTTGAAGTCCTGCGGCAAATTACGGAACTGAAATGTTGGTTATGATTTATAACAGAGTATTAAATGACGCATTGTCCTATTGAATTTTTAATGCATCACACATAGGAGTTGAAGTTATTATCAATACATTCACGGAAATAAATGCAACCAAAGATATACACTAACGATTAAGTGAAGCATTCGTGGCACGCGTTGCTAACTGGCGAAACGCGGCGCCTGTCCGACCTCCAAGTTGTACTCGATCACAGCAAGTTTTGGAGCCATCGGCCCACTGCGGCGAGGCAACTGCAGGGAAAATCTAAGACCGTTCGTAATAATTGACACGAAATATAAATGGAAAAATATTCGAGGTCAAAAAGAATTTCATAAGACTTTTCAAAAATTGGTTCAGCTCGTAATAGCTGAACAATTTTGAATGAAGAGTAAAGTTCATTTCACCAGTTTAAATGCATGTAACAACACTGGCGTAAGTCTTGCACGCGTATTAAGAAGTTTAAAGCTCCTCTCTACATGTGATACAGATTCTAGTACGTTAACTACAATGAATTATCCACTGCATGTACTGTCTCGCTCATGAACTCAAATGAATTATCTTATCTTCTGTATAATAATATTCAACCTTACCCTGTTGAGCTATCGTCATTCAGGGGAGCTTCTACCGTAAAAATTATCTTCTAAAATAAATGCCCGATCGTCCTGAAACATCGTTAATTTTTTAGAAAAATTAATCAAAATAAAACGTGATGCGTGTATAAATTTGATATCTGCTTTATCGTCCCCAATGAGGAGCACCTCAAAAAGTTATTTTTATTTACTTTTTAGCTCTTATTTTCGACCTTATTATATTTTATGAACTTATTGTCGTGCATAATAGTATTACTACACGCTTTACCTAAAATTATTGGTATATCATTGTTTGACATAGGACGCATTCAATCATTTTATATCAATTCATGGGTAACTAATTGAAAAACTCGCATGCTTCAACAGCAGACATTACTATTGAATAGAGCATTGAAATTTTCTCAAAATCACAAAAATGTTAATGACAATTCTTATTAAATACATGCCATACGTGACAGGTTGGATATATTCTATTGGTTCAGTGAAATTTATCTAAAAATGTTTGGAAGTTGCAGGGTTTGGCAGTGAGAGGAAACGCGGTTGTGTCAACGAGATCAACGTGACAACTGACAAGTGATGTTGTCATATCAACGTGACAAGTGATGTTGTCATATCAACGTGACAAGTGATGTTGTCATATCAACGTGACAAGTGATGT
>NW_025932476.1:37445-61626 GCF_000764305.2 Hyalella azteca
GGTGACGTCAGACGTGCGGTACCCAGCTGACGGTGACGTCAGACGTGCGGTACCCAGCTGACGGTGACGTCAGACGTGCGGTACTCAGCTACCGGTGACGTCAGACGTGAGGTACCCAGCTGACGGTGACGTCAGACGCACGGATCAATATTCATGTCACCATTAATTATAATTAAATATAATTAATCAATGGGTGGCCCAGTGGTAACCTCCAGGGTGGCTCAGCGGTTAAATTCAGAGTACCAGGATTGGAGCAGAGAGGTGCGGGCTTGATCCCAGCTACCTCCATCAGTTTCTGGTCAGAATCAGCGCTTTTTAAGTTAGTTGCCCGAACCTATGGTTTTCTATTTCTAATCATTTGGGTAAACTTGTCTATTTTGTGATAATCATAGATTCTCGGTAAAGCTGAGTAAATTGTATTGATATTTCGTGTTCATAAATATGTTTAGCTATGTCATATCTGTGCGTATAAAAATGTTATATAGAGCAGCTTACCGTAATTAAATATTAGTCCTAGCGTTTCTTAATAAAAAACTTTCTCAGCATCAAATGTATCCATATTTATTATGTTGGATCTGAGTTAAACCCGCTGGGTAACGTTTTCTATGGGATTAGATATGAAAAGAATTTTATTTTCATCAGGGAGCCTCATGTATATATTTTATATATTTCATTCGCACTAAATATGAATGACTAATAATAACACAGGTGAACACGATGCTCTGTGAACACAGTTTGCTTTTTTTTCCGATTATTAACCAGCCACTGATGATTAAGTTGGAAAATAAAATGAAATAAAATGAAAATTAAAATGTGCAGCATGCGGCTCGTGGGCCGCTAACTATTCATAGGTATTAATAATCATTGCATGGAGATCATGATTAATAAATATTATCATAATATGGTCGTCGTATTTCATAAATTTTAGCATTCATAATATGTCGGCCATAATGTATAAATATTAATAATCACAATATGGTCGTCCTAATTCACAAAATTAATCGCTAGTGACTGGGGAGAGACAAGCGAGTTTGCATTGGATTGACCTCGTATTCGCTAGTTATAGTCTAACTCTAATAGCCGCGATGCGTCGGCTACTACAGATTTACCAAGTATGATGAGAAGTTAAGTCATGTCTCACAACTCGGGGAATAACCTACTCACTTATTTTCAGGCTCTTCGCTCACTGCACATAAAATTCAAGTTGCTATATCTTTGCCTCAACATTTGATCTCTATAATTTTAGCCGGTATTATTCTACCCGATCTATATATTTCAATTTCCCAGAAATTAAGGCTACTGCGCAAGGGAACGTATATATTAACGTACTAATTTGCTGTGTAATATTGTGCTGTGCAAGAAAGTCATGTAATGCATGAATTAAAGTAGATTTTCGAGAACCATGCTTGAAAAACGTGTTTTGAAACATTAACAATATGCTGTCACTCTAAAGATTCTGTTTCGAAATGTCGGATAAAATTGCAATGGATTTAGCTAAATTAGTTACTTTTAAACTTGTTAAGAATTTTAACTCGTTGAAATTAAGCGCCTGAATTCGTTAACACGATTTCAGGCGCTTACCCAGTACAGGGTGCAACCTCTTCTATATCAGATCGTCGACAAAATTCGCCTTTTAAGGGGAGCGTCTAGGGTAAAATTTATCTCGGCTATTCACAGACGGATCACTCTGGAACTTGGTACACATATGTAAAACAGAATTCTAAGACATTTTTGTTCGTGCAAGTTTTTCGAAAAAATGAAAGAAAACGTGAAATTCTTAGAAAACGGCCAAAAAAGGGGGTACTGTAGAAATCTATCTTCTCCTAGGATTTTCAAGCTACAACATCGAGACACATATCATTCGATGCGTAAAGACCATATCTAAAAACGTCACTTAGCGGTTTTTCGGATTTCTCATTTTTGTGGGTGAGGGACCATTTTTTCCGATATTTTTCGAAATTTTTCGATTTTACCCCCGCCCTCCCCCACTTTATGCTAAATAAAATTCGAACAAAAACGAAATCTGAAAAAAATAAGTGACGTCTGTAGATCTTTCCTTTCCAAATCGAATGGTATATGTCGCATTGATGTAGCTTCAAAACTGTAGGAGGAGATAGGATTGCCGTGAGAGAGGTTTTCAGCTTTGGCAACTTTTAGTAGAGGCAAAAAACCGCCGTGCGGTACGTAAAGGCACGTATTGTAGCCTAGATGCCAAAAGTAAGCATCAACTCACTTCAAAGTCAACCATCGGTGCATGGAGCCATTAAATGAACACCGTCCCGCGTGCTGTCTGTGAGGTTACTGAGCTCTAGCCGAGTGAAGGACAGCCTCTGCCCTATTTCAACCTTCAAGAACGCCAGAGTAACCTCACGTGTTATCTACGTATACGTTGAAATAGGACAGCCTCTGCCCTATGTCAACCTTCAAGAACGCATGAGTAAACCTCACGTGGTAACCACGTATACGCTGTTACTGCTCAACCTGATGCAAGACGGAAACCCTACCCAAACCTTGATCCAAACTTAACTCTTTAATTAGACGACTTTGTTGCTCAATTTATGACACTTATTTACGGCAGTTCGTTTGAGTCAAATTTTAGACTTTAATTATTTCATTAAATATGTTGGAGTAACTTTCTGAACTGCACTTGACTTTTATTACCATTACCAATAACTCTCGATATGGAACTTATACATTCACATAACAACAACGATGAATTTATGGCAGTGCAAGTCCAATTTTCAGATGTTGGGCTCTTGAAATCTTTCTCTAAATTAGAGAGCAGTTGAAATACGTTCATTAACGAAATTAAAGTTTAAACAATTTCGGGTGCAGAACACTACATATTCTCACATCCTGAGACGCGATCGTATCAGCAGGTCACATACGCGTATGTGAGGAAAACATTTCCTCACTTTTCTTAACCTCTTCCTTTCTAATCAATTAGCCATCTAGGGGCTTTTCATAATATGATCGATAATGAACAATTTTTTTATCGCGTTATGGTCCGTCTCCGAACCATAATTACTGAACACTACATTCCAAGTTAAAGCATTATAAAACCCTTCGTATCCCAGACTAAACTAATTTCACCTAAAAACATTCAAACTTTATATAGCTGTCGAATAGACAGACAAAAAATGATTCAGTTAAGTAATTGCTTAATTTCATGTAAAAAATTTGCACTGGATAGCGTTTGGCTCGTAGAATAAGTGGTCGGGTTGAAAAAGAAAAAACATCATTGCAGACAGAAAACATACGAGCTCAGTAGGTGCAGTTCGGTCGCATGTGAACGCTTGAAAAGTTGTATGGTTTTATGTAGAGTTATATAGGAAAATTCGTCCCATTGCAAATCTTTTCATTTGCAAACCGATTCAAAGGATTCTTCTCAAGCTTATAGGAATAATTTCTAGTTTAGTCGTTTTAGCTCTCCGGTCAAAAATATTCCATTGTATTCGAAATTTATTTCCTGTTTCTACAGCCCAAAATTTACCTCCATTCGTCAAATAAATTTTTGACATAAAATTTGACATAAAATTTTTTTCTCGATTGAAATAAATAGTAAAAATTTTCGAATAAAAAAAGAAGAAATTCAATCAAATGTATTGAAAAAATTCTATTTAATCATGAAATAAATCCTGGGATTGGTTTCTGTTCATCATTATTTCATATGAATGCATTCAATTAGTGACACGGAAACCATAGAAATCGCTTCACAAATATCGGACTCGCTTCTGAGTTTTGCGCCTGAGAAAGTCATGTTTGTTATGCAATTTATCATTATACTTATTCCACATCAACGCCTTCATATAATTTTTCTTTTTTACAGCACACAATTATTCTGATAACCAAATATCAAGTTGATTGCCTCACAAATTTGGTCATATGTCAGGTGTCGCTCGTATATTGTCAGCGATAAAGTCTCAGCAAGTCATATTGACAACTCAGAGGAAGATCTCAGTAAACATTGCCAGGCGTCAGCTATATAAATGATAAATATTCAGCTCCTTGGCCCCGGCCCTGTCAATTTCACATCACTTCGTGAAACTTCTTCTCGAATTATCGGTGAATTCAACTCTACAGTGTTGGGCTAAATAAAATTGTCATTCTTTAGATAATGAACGAATAATCAACATTCATTAAAAAATTTAAAATTTAATGACTTTCAACAGCCCTTACGGCATCACCTCCTGCCACGCGTCAGCAACCCGTCACCTGACCGTCAAGTTACCCAGATTCATTCTGCCTGACTCATCGGCAGCCACTGCTGCCATGAGGGCTGTGCGACGACTGTTGTCTCATCAGCAACCCGGCGCGTCTGCCGGAGAAAACTCGGTAACCGAGTTACGGCAGATCACGTGTCTTCTGTACTGATGTGATGAGACACAGAATGCATACGATCCGGCAAGCACGGCATCCATACGATCAAGCACGGCATCCAGGGATAATTACCCAACCGTCATATCGGCAGTATTATGACGTACAACCAATATCGCAGGATAAATAATTTTAAGACTTTACTCGCCAAAGTGAATTGCACCCGACCAATAGCTTTTGAATACCACGTTAGCAGACTGAGTGACAAAAAATTGTTGTATCACCAACTGATTTATTCTCAAATCACGACGATCAAACATATCTGCCTATGACTTGCCTCATAAAATTACGCATTTATGCACATTTGCTGCTCATAAAATACCTGTTGTTCATTCCAGGAAAATATAGGCAGAAGTTTTATATATGATAATCTAGAAATTCGGCAAGAAGCATAAATATACAGCAACTGAAATTTTGGCAATGAAACTTGCACGTATTTGTGGTGTTGCACATACAAATTACCATGAGCTCATCCCAGCATGCGCATATAAATTGCAAAACACACCACGTAAAATGAATGCCCCAAACTCCCGCCTGGTGATAAGCTCGAAGGCGACAATGAACAGAATAGAATAGAAATGTCGTCACTGAAGAAATAGGCCCATGGCCTGTTTCCGATTCTTGTACTTTTCGTGACTTTATTCTACAATGAATCAAGGCCTTATGAACCCGATCTTTCCATAACTGACGATTGCTGGATATAGCTGCGCATGGATTTATTGCAAGGCTCGTAAGGCAAGGCATTTCAAGAATGAACGTATGCTCCTGCATAGTCTGTTTTTGAAGACATTCATACTCGGAAAACTGTCAATCTATTAAACTATCAATCGATTTAACTTCAATCGACAGTAAATCTACGTGATTCTCAGGATACTAACGCATTCTGGGAAATGAATACAACTAACTGATGAACATTAACGGTTAGATGAAGATGGCACGCGTTGCTAACTGGCGAAACGCGGCGCTTGTCCGACCTCCAAGTTGTACTCGATCACAGCAAGTTTTGGAGCCATCGGCCCACTGCGGTGAGGCAACTGCAGGGAAAATCTAGGTCCGTTCTTAATAATTGACACGAAAATATAAATGGAAATATATTCGTGGTACATAAGAATTTCATAAGACTTTTGAAAAATTGGTTCGGCTCATAGTAGCTAAACAATTTTGAATTATGAGTAAAGTTCATTTCACCAGTTCAACTGCATGTAACAACACTGGCGTAAGTCTTGCACACGTATTAAGAAGTTTGAAGCTCCTCTCTACATGTGATACAGATTCTAGTACGTTAACTACAATGAATTATTCACTACATGTACAGTATCGTCCATGAGCTCAAATAAATTATCTTACCTTCTGTATAATATTCAACCTTACCCTGTTGAGCTATCGTCATTCAGGGGAGCTTCTACCGTAAAAATTATCTTCTAAAATAAATGACCGATCGTCCTGAAACATCGTTAATTTTTAGAAAAATTAATCAAAATAAAACGTGCTGCGGATATTCTATTAATCAAAATATAACGTGGTGCGTGGATAAATTTGATATTTGCTTTATCGTCCCCAATGAGGAGCACTTCAAAAAGTTATTTTTATTTTTTTAGCTTTTTTTAATTATTATTATATTTTCTGAACTTATTGTCTTCCATGATACTATTACTACACGCTTTACCTAAAATTAATGGTATATCATTGTTTGACATAGGATCATCACAAAACTCAAATAGGACGTTAGGTATTTAGCCGCACCTATTCCGTGTTATTTTACATGGGGCCATGTCGGACGTTTGCTCTGAAATAAAGTATCTATTCATCTCGTTACAGTAGGTCTCTATTAGCCGCTTTATTGTCCCCAATGCGGGGCACTTCAAAAAGTTATTAACACGTTGACTACGTATTGGTACATATACGTACCACGAAATGTATTTCTCCAGGAGGTAGTGGTACACAATTCAGGTTGCCTAAAATCGGCCAAATCCGAGAGCAAAAAAGGACGATAATTCAATGTATACTAGTTTATTTGTAGGTTCCGCAATAAAATTCCATTTATTTTCTTTTTGCAGTATTTAAAATTTAATTAGAAAGTACCCCTATCATAAATTTTAGCCAGCCAACGCAATTGAGAAAAACTAAATCACGGAATTTGTCCGGAAAAAATGACCGTTTGGCAACCCTTTTTATTTGGAACATAACATGAAATAATATACAAGATCAAGCAATCGTACTCAACGTGTTAAGACGATTTTACTTTCATTTTTATTTTTAATAATTTGCTGGACTTATTGTCGTCGTCCATGAAATCATTACTACACGCTTTACCTAAAATTATTGGTATATCATTGTTTGACATAGGATCATCACAAATCTCAAATTTAAACAAAATTTCGAAAATCAAATTAAAATTATAATACAGAAAATTCGCATATTTTGAATAAAATACAAAATGTCGTTCAGATTAATTTAAACATTTTATATCAATTCAGGGGTAACTCATTGAAAAACTTCCATGCTACAACAGCAGACTTTACTATTAAATAGAGCATTGAAATCTTCTCAAAATCACAGAAATTTTAATGACAATTCTATTAAATACATATCATACGTGACAGGTTGGATATATTCTATTGGATCAGTGAAATTTATCTAAAAATGTTTGGAAGTTGCAGGGTTTGGCAGTGGGAGGAAACGCGGTTGTGTCAACGAGAACAACGTGACAAGTGATGTTGTCATATCAAGGTTATGTTAGGGTTTTTTGGCTAGGTAAAACTAATGTAAGATTGTTTTAAACACTAATGATACACACAGGAAAAGGCCACAATTGGGGGATTGCTGTGTGTCGTAGGAAATGTGTGGCAAGAAGAAGAAGAGAGAAAAAGAAAAAAAAGTAAAAAAAAGTTTAGCGGCTGATCTGGTTATAGTCTAACTCTAATAGCGGCGATGCGTCGGCTACTACAGATTTACCAAGTATGATGAGAAGTTAAGTCATGTCTCACAACTCGGGGAATAACCTACTCACTTATTTTCAGGCTCTTCGCTCACTGCGCATAAAATTCAAGTAAACTTAATGTTTTGTTTACCATAAGCTGCTAAATACTTATGGACGCGGCTGCAGAATTTTGGAACCGGGCTATTAGGTTGTTTTAAGCATGACTGCAATATAATTATCATCAGTTGACATCTGTATATTATTGGACCAGTTTAATGTATAATATAAGAATACGCACCTAAACTGAATATATAAGAACCTATAAGATAGGACCTATAAGAACCGCACCTATAAGAATACGCTGCACCTAAAATGTGACAAAGGAAGGCAGGAGAATTTGTTTATGTGGTAATGGCACGCACGCGCTGGTGAACGTCCAAAAACGCAAAGAAACTGACTTGAACTTCATCGCGTACAAAGTAGCTTTTTCTAATGAAGCTTTGGTAAGACCTTCAACCAAAACATTTAAGCTCGTAGCGCTTCTTAGTCTCTTCCTGTCTATTAAATTCTTAGTGGCACCGTACGCACATATTTTGGTATAGTTCGGCAGGCATTTTTATACGAGTTCAATTGACATTTGGTATTATATTACTATAACAAACAATTATTATAATCTATACTACTATCATCTATACTACTATACTATATTACTATAATATTAATATATTTTGATTGATATTGGTATAGTTTGACAGGCATTTTCCTACGAGTTCGAACGTTGCTTCGGGTTGATTATATGTCTTTAATTAGAAAACCCCGTTGTTTGGATAAAATTCTGAAAATGTAAATAAAAAACCACTTTATACTAACTCACAGAACTCCCATTCACTCCTTTCTCCATCCTCAGAATGTTTTTACCAGTTCGATCGGTGGAAAGAAAATGCATTTTATTACTTACTATTGTATATAACATGTTAGCCTGGCGTTGCCGAATAACCAGAGGTGGGCAGTAGCGCACTACATTTTCAGTAGCGTTAGCGGTAGCGGCGCTACATTTAAGGCAATGTAGCGATAGCGGTAGCTCCCGCTACATATTTAAGTAGCGATACGAGGTTTTGCCGCTACAGCGCTACCGCTACATTTATAGATAAAGCCTTTAGATTTTACTTTACAGTATTAAATAAACCAGCATGATACATACATAATATAAATTACAGAATAAAACTATACGAAAGATTTCGGTGTAATGTTGTCAACCTCAGCCTGTTACTAGTGTCAACATGTTAGTTGTTACATGTTAAGTTATATATTTTGCGTTTATAGACCGCCCTCTAACAGCGTACGAACTTTCAATGAACTATTTACAGCCGAGGTTCTCTCAAAAATAAAGGAAACTAGTAGGGCATTTCTTTGAGGGGACTTTAATATAAATCTATACAACCCTCTAAATTTATGCTCAACCAACAATTTTATCCATGACATCGTGGGTAGTAATTTTTATCCAGTCATAACCAAACCAACTATAGGATCTCTCCCCAAAATCCTATTACCCCCATACACGCTCCTCGACCATATTTGTTGTAACTTTTCATTTGGATCCAATCCCGAATCAGCGGTTATTGATTGTGACTTGTCTGATCACTTGGTGACGTTCTTTTATTTTGAAATGGCGCTTCCGTTTGTTTCGCATGTGAAAAAAATTCCCGTAATGAATGCTGCTAATATTTTAAAGTTCAAGGAGAATATGAGACTCTTCCCATCGGCATTTCCATTAGATATTAACGAACCTAACTTAGAAATGAATTCTTGTATGTCGTAACTTTCAAAAATTTATGACGAATCCTTTCCCATAATGTTTGTGTTGGTAAGGAGACATAGGCCTCCTTAGGTGTCTGCTGAAATTAGGTCTGCCATTAAGAAAAAGCATAAACTTCTTAAGCTTTCCCGCTCTGGTATAATTCGTCGCCGATCGCACACCATTTACCGTCATGTCCTAAATGCGCTAATCAAGACCGTTACGACTCCGGGTTCTATGTCTCGAGAAACTCGTATGACGAAGCGTGCGACAATATATCAGAGCTGTCATTGAATCTGTCGAGATGGCTTCTAGCAAACAAGCTAGTGGCACATACAGACAAGACCAAGTTGATGCTTTGCACTCCCAGACCCGTTTCCGTTTTACGTGACATCATTTTCAATGGGACAATTTTGCAATGGGTAGATGAATTCAGGTATCTTGGTTTAATCATAGATAACAAGATCTCCTTCAATAAACACATCAACCACGTCTGTCAGGGACTGAGTAAAGCCCACGGAGTTCTGCGTGCCTTATCAAATGTATTGCCTTTTCCTTCATTAAAAACGCTTTTTTACGCATTGTCTTTATCTAAACTATCAAGCACTTTAGTAATCTGGGGTGGTGTCCCTTTCAATAAAAAAAACGGGTCATCACATTACTTAATAAATCGTTGCGTTCTATGCTTAGGGTTAGGTATGAAGTGTTGAAACGCTAGCGTGTTGATAAGTTCGTACCCATGCACAATGCGCACGCAGCGCCACAACTAAAGGCAGGGGCTAGTCGCGCTCGCGCTATAAGAACTCAGGCCAGCTACTGAGCAGGGTAAGCCAATGGTGACCTGGCCAGCCGCTGATTTCGTCTGCCATTTGACCCTTATATTTTTTCGCATGAAACTACCCTAAATAGCTCCTACTGAGCGGCTAATTATGAGATGCGGCCATTTCACATCTGAATCATCTCTAATCCGAGACTGACAACCGAAACCAGACCGTCTGCCGCGGCTAAATTTTGACAGGGCACTTTACCATGATGAGCGTCTTTTTAAAACTGCTTTCGCCCCTCTTGTTCCCCAACATTCTCAAAACACCAGGGGGCGTTCGATTTAACCTATCACCGGTTCGATTAGACATAGAAAAAAGCGGCACCGTTTTTGATTGTGTCAAATATTTTAACGAATTGCCCGATGAGTTCAAACAAGATTGCTCTAAAATGTTTGTAAAAATAAAATACCGTTTTATCCTTAACCAGTATTAATTTGACTTCGATTATTATGCAAGTTTTAGGTATTTTGACTAGATGTTTATAGTTGTACTCTGTTTTACCAAGTGTAATGTTGACATTGCCTCTTTTTTGCTGATTTTTCTACTATGACATTCGGTTATCAGTTTTTTAAGGCTTATGTCAATGGTTTTGCTAATTTTAGAAATTTGTTACTTATTTGTTCTAATCGTCGTCTTGTTATCATTGGAATTGAGTTTTGTACCTATTGTTTTGCCTTCGCAGCTTTTTTAGCTTATATGGGCATTCACCTGGAAGCCTTGCTATTTTATTTCACGTCTCTTTTTATTTTTCATTGTAACGTGTGCTCCTGTGTGAATAAATAAATAAATCAAATCAAAATCAAAAGTTGTTAGCAGTTACCACTTACAGGTATTTTTTCATGTTTCAGTGTGCTTACAGTTATTTTTATGTTTCACCTCCCCTACATGAATGTCTACTTTAATCTTCCAATCTCAAAAATAATCCACATAAATATACAAATAAAAGACTGATTTTTTATATGTATATGTGGATAATTTTTTAGATTGGTAGATTAAATTAGACATCCATGTTAGGGAAGGTAAAACATAAAAATAACTAACTTTTATTTGCTGTATCTAACCCGTACTAGTTCGCTTAGGTTAATTGCATTAAAGTTGCATTGATATGTTTTGAAAATGTTTTATTGTCATTAAATATTTATGAGTAAATTCCAATAGCTGAACAATAAATATTTAGAGATTTCCAATAATTTTGGCCATTGTAGCGGCTAATGTAGCGGCGCTACATTTTACTGTAGCGGTAGCGATAGCACTCGCTACAATCTAGTGGGTGTAGCGGTAGCGGTAGCGCCCGCTGCATTTAGAGCATGTAGCGGTAGCGGCAGCGCCGCTACATTTCAAAGTAGCGCTGCCCAGCTCGGCGAATAACTTCTATTTGAAAATTCCATTTGTAGGAATGAAATTATAAAATGTTATTGAGGGAAAAGCTATTCAAACGTACACATGGAACGGTCATTTACCTGCCTTTACTCCTCTATTCTTCTCAAGAGGTTGTCGCATACGCGCAGATTTCAACGAATTAACAATTTGCTGGCAATGAAAAACAGTTGGCTGAGCTGCGTCCGGCCGCTCATTCGCACACGTAAATTATACAATCTTTCAAACTTTTCCTTTAATTTCTATTGGCCTTTCGGCCGCCAAAAATATTTATTCTGAGATCGCAAATTTATATAACCCTGGAGCTAGTGTGAGCCGACATAGGTACATGTACACTGATAACATGGCGCGATTTTAGGTATAACTAATGTAGATACGAGTCGATGACGCACAGAAAATTTTCCCTCTCTGAACTTTGAATTCATTTCGTCTCTAACATTATATATATATTTTTTTATTGTTTGTATGCGTTTCAACTACTGATGTTTCATTCGACATCTAATTATGGCTCTGATGTCTTCTTTAATTTTGAATAATTTTTACATACTTTAGAGTAAATTATATTTTACGATGGTCTCCAGTGTTCCTTACTTATGGAATTTATGAAAATTGTTTCATTTTACTGAATTGTTCCCTAATGGTAATCAAACCGATGGGCCCGAACATTAACAAAACTAATAACGGAAAGTTTAAATTTGAAAAATATTCTCGAGGTTAGTATTCTTCACTATGCAAGCCTCTTATTCATTTATTAACATTCATCGTCGACGTCAGACGTGTGGTACCCAACTGACGGTGACGTCAGACGTGAGGAACCCAGCTGACGGCGATGTCAGACGTGCGGTACCAGCTGACGGTGACGTCAGACGTGCGGTACCCAGCTGACGGCGATGTCAGACGTGCGGTACCCAGCTGACGGTGACGTCAGACGTGCGGTACCCTGCTGCAAAATTTCAATCTTACTCGTATGAAAATGCCTGCCAAACTATACCAATATCAATCAAAATAAAATAATAATATATTTGTTTGGTATAATAAGAATAATAGTTTGGTGCAATAATATATTACCAAATGTCAATTGAACTCGTATAAAAATGCCTGCTGAACTATACCAAAATATGTGCGTGCGGTGCCACTAAGAATTTAATAGACAGGAAGAGACTATGAAGCGCTACGAGCTTAAATGTTTTGGTTGAAGGTCTTTCCAAAGCTTCATTAGAAAAAGCTACTTTGTACGCGATGAAGTTCAAGTCAGTTTCTTTGCGTTTTTGGACGTTCGCCAGCGCGTGCGTGCCATTACAACATAAACAAATTCTCCTGCCTTCTTTTGTCACATTTTAGGTGCAGCGTATTCTTATAGGTGCGGTTCTTATAGGTCTTATCTTATAGGTTCTCATATATTCAGTTTAGGTGCGTATTCTTATATTATATATTAAACTGGTCCAATAATATACAGATGTCAACTGATGGTAATTATATTGCAGTCGTGCGTAGCGCAACCTAATAGCCCGGTTCCTAAATTCTGCAGCCACGTCTAAATTTATTTACAAGATTATGGCGAACAAAACATTAAGTAAATTGTGAATTTCAACTCATATAAATCAAATTTACTAGTCATTCTCCCTGGAGAACGAAGTCTCAGATATTTTTTAGGATAATCACCATAAACATTACTGAGTAAATGTACAAGAATTTATTTGTATCCTTAGCAAGGTTAAATGAATTAGTAATACAAACAATTTAGGTCTATTATAACATTTTTTTAAGAATTACAATTCAATGTAAAAAATACATTGCGTTTTATTAACAAGGATATACTATGGTGCTCATACTTCATATGGTCCGAAGTCTCTTACATATATCAATGTTAATGATAACGTGACAACTCATAATAATCTTTCTTAAATCTCTCTCTCTCTCTCTCTTAAATAAAACTCTTAATAAGTAATCTGTATGACCGCTATCGTAGAAGTTTACATGACGGAAATACACGAACTATAAATTTTTTGTATGCGTGATGGGGTTTATGTATTAGTTTATGAGGACCCTAATGGCTTCAAGAAGCACTTGTGTAGCTGTCATTTAATCCCGACTGCCTCCTCAAGGGCACGACATTCGAGGGCACGACATTCGAGGGCACGACATTCGAGGAACGACATTCGAGGGCACGAATGACTTTATATGTAAGAATCTCAACACGAAAATTAAATTGTACACGAAATTTGTACTATGTACAAGAATTTAAATGAAAAAAATATGTACAGAGCGAGTCAAAATTACCATAGAAAATAAGATTAAATAAAATCTTTGCGACGTTTTTGCACGATCGATTATATGAAATCGTACCAATAATTATTTAAAAGCACCTAATTTGAATCGAAAATCTGCAGAGTCTATAAAAGTTATCGATTAAAGTGATTTCTTATTTATAATACTGACGAATTGCATTGGAAGTTCAGGACTGCGAAGTTTTCCATGAACTACCGGCATTCATTTCGGCAAACATGGCATTCTTCCAATGTTTAATTGATCACTAAGTCCATTATAATCTTATTAAAGTATTGTGCAGCTGTGACGCTATCGTGGATGCCTGGGTTACCCGATGGCAGCGTGTTTTGTTGGTGACGCGTTCATGCTGCGAGTGTAACGTAGGTGAAGTCATGTGATACATGAAACTGGTAAACTGGTCCAATAATATACAGATGTCAACTGATGGAATTTTGGAACATAATAATAAATGCTCTAGGATTTTTTCTCTGTGAAATTTTTTTTCTCTATTAAATTTTTTTGCTCAAGGATTATTTTCTCTAGGGAAAGATTTTTTCCTAGGATTTTTTTTTACTGTAGGACAATTTTTTTTGTTTTTTATACTCTGTGAAAATTTTTCTGCTCCAAGATTTTTTTTTTTGCTTTAGGCTTCTTTGTTTTCTCTAGGAGAAAATTTTTCTTGTGATTTTTTTATTGTAGGACAATTTTTTTGCTCTAGTAAAAGTTTTGTTTGTGCTCTAGGAAAATTTTCTCTAGCCGGACCGTGTTAAGTGCGTTCCATTTTATTGACCACCTGGAAATACTCTATATTTTTTATTTAGAACATTTCCCTCTCTAGAAACATATTAGTAAGCTCTGCTTGCCTCTGGCATTACCGCCCAAGATGCTGTTTTGGTTTTTTATTATTTAAATTAATTTTATTAATTAATTATTTATTTTAATTCATTATAATAAATTAAGCCTTTCAATATGATTTATTTCATCATTTTTACGGCCAGTCTCAAGTCGGTAGCTTGAATTTGTCAATTTAAAGACTATTTCAACTGCTGGTTTTTAATCTTAAAGCTGGCTTAAGGGCCATAATTCTGGTGACATGGACAAAGTTAGCATAAACTATCCTCACCATGTGTCCTCAATGGCCAGTGGCCTCAAAATCCAGAACTATTAATAAACGTGTGCTGGGTACCACACGTCTGACGTCACCGTCAGCTGGGTACCTCTCGTCTGACGTCACCGTCAGCTGGGAACCGCACGTCTGACGTTACCGTCTGCTGGGTACCTCACGTCTGACGTCCTGACGTCACCTTCAGCTGGGTACCGCACGTCTGACGTCACCGTCAGCTGGGTACCTCATGTCTGACGTCAACGATGAATGACAATAAATGAATATAAATGAATGAGAGGCCTGCACTGTGTAGAATAACAGCCTCGAGAACATTTCTAAAATATAGACTTTCCGTTATTAGTTTTGTTAGGATTCTGACCACATCGGTGACATTAACATTAGGGAACTTTTCAGTAAAGTCAAACATAATTTTGATAAATTCCAGGAATAAGGAACACAGGACCCCATCGTAAAATAGAATTTACTCTGAATAATGTATAAAATGAATCAAAATAAACGAAGATTTGAGAGCCAAAAGTTATTTTGGAATGAAACAACAGTAGTTACAATAAATGTCGACAACAAAAAAAAATATCATGTTAGAGACGAAATTTGTTCAAAGTGGGACAATTTTCTGTGCATCATCGACTCGTGTCTACATCAGTCACACCTGAAATGGCGCTTTGTCATCAGTATCCATGGATCTATGTCGGCGCACTCACTCGTCATTATCATTTAGGCAATGTGTGCAAGAGATTGCTCTTTTTTGGAGGCTGAAAAGCCAGTAAAACTTGGGAAAAGAAATGATAAGTTGCAAACTTGCTTGTGCTACTGTCCCGGTTGTAGCTCCGCTACTGCTTTTAATTGCCAGCAAGTTGTTAATTCGTTGAAATCTGCGCGTATGCGACAAGCTCTTGAGAGCAATAGAGGAGTAAAGGCAGGTAAATGAGAGTTTCATTTGTTAGTTTGAATTGTCTTCCCCCAAATAAATATTCTATAATTTCATTCCTATAAGTGGAATTATCAAATTTAAGTTATGGCTGAGTTAGGAAAAAATGCATTCTCTTAACATAACATAACATAGTGATGTCGGCGCTGAAGAGTAGGCCTGATGTGGCCTGGTGTACTTCATGTACTTTTCGTGACTTGTTCACGGAAGATCCAGAATCGTGTCATTTGACCGGATCTTTTCATGACTGACAATAGTTTGAAATAGCTACTAGACTTCCGCCGGGTTCGATAAGGAGCGAGGCAATCCAATTCTGAATTCTGCAGCCGCGTCTAAAATTATATACAAGCTTATGGTAAGCAAAACATTAATTAAATTGTGAATTTAAACTCATATAAATCAAATTTATCAATCGTTTTCCCTGAAGAATGAAGTCTCGGATCTTATTTAGAATAAACACCCTAGACATTACTGAGTAAATGTACGAGAATTCATTTGTATCCTTAAAAAGTTAAATTAATTAATAATACAAAATAGTTTTCTTTAAACATCTTTTTATGAATTACAATTCATAGCTATAAAATACTTTGCATTTTATCAACAAGATATATTAACATCCTTATTCCTAACGCGATCCGAATTCTCCTATATATATACTAATATTACTGAACACGTAGAAATTCCTAATAAGTGCCAGACATAAGTAATCTGTATGACCGCTATCGTAGAAGTTTACATGAAGGAAAAACACGAACTCTGAATTTTTGTATGCGTGATGGGGTTTATGTATTAGTTTACGAGGAACCTAAAGGCTTCAAGATGCACTTGCGTAGCTGTCATTTAATCCCGACTGCCTCCTCCCAACCGTAAAACATGGCGGCAGATCTGTGATGATCGGGAGAATGATTACAATCTGAGAAGTGAATATCAGTGAAATAAGAACACGAGGGCACGAATGACTTTCAAGGGCACGACATTCAAGAGCACGACATTCGAGGGCACGACATTCGAGGGCACGATTAACTTTATATATAAGAATCCCAGCACGAGAATTGAATTGTATACGAAATTTTTATTATGTACAAGAATTTAAATAAAAAATAAGTATAGAGCGAGTTAAAGTTACCATAGAAAATAAGATTAAATTAAATCCTTGCGACGTTTTCGCGCGGTCGATTATATAAAATCGTACAAACAATTATTTACAAGCACTTTGAATCAAAAATCTGCAGAGTCTATAAAAGTTATCGATTATAGTGATTTCTTATTTATAATACTGACGAATTGCGTTAAAAGTTCAGGACTGCGAAGTTTTCCATGCACTACCGGCATGCATCTTTGGCAGACATGGCATTCTTTCATTGTTTAATAGTTCCATAGGTCCATAAGCGGCAAAACCTCGTATCGCTACTTAAATATGTAGCGGGCGCTACCGCTACCGCTACATTGCCTTAAATGTAGTGCCGCTACCGCTACCGCTACATGTAGCGCGCTACTGCCCACCTCTGCACACAAGACACAATCACACAGCACCACACAGACAGACACCCGTTAACACATAATACAGGAGTAACAGCGAGTCTCAATTGGAACATGAGGCTGATATTCCCTAAAATCGCGGGTAAAATTGACCATCTCACGAGTGATTTCTTAAAAATCGGGAATGAATTTTTTTTTTGAGTGAATTGAGAAAATGCCTTAGGAATGGGAGAAATAGGCCAGAGATAGGTTTTGCCGCTACAGCGCTACCGCTACATTTATAGATAAAGCCTTTAGATTTTACTTTATAGTGTTAAATATTATGTAAAAACCAGCATGATACATACATAATATAAATTACAGAATAAAGCTATACGAAAGATTTCGGTGTAATGTTATCAACCTCAGTCTGTTACTAGTGTCAACATGTTAGTTGTTACTTGTTAAGTTATATATTTTGCGTTTATAGACCGCCCTCTAGCAGCGTACGAACTTTCAATGAACTATTTACAGCCGAGGTTCTCAAAAAATATTGTTCGATATATTGAAAAAACTAATAAGAAAATTGCGAATAAAACAAATTCTCTGGTCTTCAATGAAACCTACTTGAAATTTTTATTATGTACAAGAATTTAAATAAAAAATAGGTATAGAGCGAGTTAAAGTTACCCTAGAAAATAAGATTGATTTAAATCCTTGCGACGTTTTCGCACGGTCGATTATATACAATCGTACCAACAAGTATTTACAAGCACTTTGAATCAAAAATCTGCAGAGTCTATAAAAGTTATCGATTATAGTGATTTTTTATTTATAATACTGACGAATTGCATTGGAAGTTCAGGACTGCGAAATTTTCCATGAACTACCGGCATGCATCTTCGGCAGATATGGCATTCTTTCATTGTTTAATAGTTCGATAGGTCCATTATAAACTTATTAAAGTATTGTGCAGCTGTGACGCTATCGTGGAGGCCTGGGTTGCCCGAAGGCAGCGTGTTTTGTTGGTGACGCGTTCGTGCTGCGAGTGTAACGCAGGTGAAGTCATGTGGAATGGACTGACTTGCCTAAATGTCCTTGAGACGGTCACACTGTACGCGGCATAACTTCTTCCTTCATTATTGCGTCATTTTCATGACAACTCTTTCATGGGGGATTATGTTTGAAAATAAATATACTATGATTATATTCGAAGTACAAAAGATGAGCTGATGAAGGGGGTTGGCATGGTAGAGTTAGTCTGTTCGATAAATTTATCCAGGCTCGCAGCATTTGATTATGTATGCTCTAGTGGTAGAAATATTGGGGATGATTGCACATCTTGATTGTAAAATTTTTCTTTTCAATAATGTTTTATGTTCTAAAATTTCTCTTGTTTTAACCCAGTTTAATAATTTTAATTCGGGTGCTCGTATGTGTGAACTGTGAGTTTATACAAAGATTAATTGAATATAAAAACATGCAGCTCTCCTCCACATTGTATTGTAAGACGTGGGAATGCTAGCGGCGCGGTATTGAGTCCCTGAAGTCTATGACTCGTGCCCAACGTTTGGTTGTTTCAAACGCCCTCTGGTTCGGCTAATAATGCCCCGTTCTCACATTGCCGGTTAAAGGGCCGGAAGTCTCGGAAACGTCAAGACGGTTGAAATGCCGGATTTATAGCCGGTATATGGGGCAGGGCGTAATATGCAAGAGGCAGGGCTTAATATGTAATGCCCTCCAGGTAGCTGCCCCGTAAGAGCCGGCAGGTTTCCCGGAAGAGCCGGATATCCGGGAGATCCGGCTTCAGTAGCCGGGAGATCCTGCAATACCGGCTGTCAACGTATTCCCGGTACTCCCGGGAGCTTGCGGGAAGTCCCGTATGCCTCCCGTATTTCCAGGTAGATCGCCGGAATTCCCGGAAAAAAGCCGGTAAAGCAGCAGGTAGAGCCGTTTGAGCAGTAAGAACTGCCGTAAAACCAGGGCAGCCCCGGCTTTTTTACGGTATTCCAGGTAAGTTATGCAAAGTTAGGCCCGTCCCTTTCAATAAAAGCTTTCAATGTTTAATGATAAGTTCCCTATTTAATTTAATACATTTTCCACAATATTCAGATCTAAAGTAAATGGGGACAGGTATTATAAGTTAAAAAGTGTATTAAAATGTTTAAGGAACTTTATTGAATAAGGACAACTTTTCGGAAAGTAAAAGCAAAAATGTGTATCAGCTTCAGTTAAAAAATTGTATTCATCTTTAACACAAAATTATTTCAGAAAGTGTTTACAAAAAAGAAAATGGTGATAATGTTTCATTTAATTAAACACACCCCATTTCTTGTTACATTGTGTTTACAATATATAAACATGCATACCGGTATATCTAATGCAAATTTGTAAAGTTTAATCAGCAGACATGAAAGAAATGTTAATAATAATTAACAAAACTTGCACAAAAATGTGGAAAAGTACATCATTTTGACAGCAGATAGTATTAAATATGAACAATTGACAATGCATTTGCAAAAAAATACAAAGTTGAAACAGCACATAGGCTGAAAATGTGAATAAGTGACAATGCTTTCGCACAAAAAAAAATTTTTGGGACGATTTCACCCCTCCCGGTACCCCAGGCTGTTCCCCCGGCCGTGCCGGTTGAGTTCTCACATAGCAACGGAAGAGCAGGTTGGCTCCCGGATTTTTATGGTTCCGGGCGTACCGGCAAAATTATTCAACATGTTGAATAATTTTTCCGACCAAGCCGGATTATGGCCACGCCCTCCCGGATCTCATTTCCCGGATCTCCAGTTTGATAACCGGTACCCCAGGAATCGATTCCGGGTGTCTTCCGGCCCTTTAACCGGCTATCTGAGAACGGGGCATTAGGTGTGTAAATCAGTTACCAGACTGAGCTACCGTCTTACAATTTTATTTCGTATTGCGGAGTGAAGCACAGTCGGACTTCTCATTTATGTGTGTGTGTGTGCGGTGCCACTAGGAAAGAGTAGAAAAGAACAAGAGGTGGCGCAGAGTGGCCAGAAAGAAGAAGGGGAAAAGGAAAGGACAGTAGAAGATGAAAAGGCGCATTGCGCATAATTAGGTTAGTTATCGGTTTCAGGGGTTTTGTTGGGGTTGGGCTTGATTGTGGTTCAGTATTTACTTATGGTGTATTGATAGTGCTGTACTTAATGGGCAATGTCTTGATGTGTGCTCAATATGTTGTGAGCTTCGCTCTCATGTTACGGTCATCAGCTTAATATTCTTGTTAGTTTACTCCATTCGTTGATGATATTGGCTATGATGATGATGACGAGCGGTGGAACGCTTAGGACTAGGGTTATTGAATCTGTCGAGATGGCTTCTAGCAAACAAGCTGGTGGCACATACAGACAAGACCAAGTTGATGCTTTGCACTCCCAGGCCCGTTTCCGTTTTACGTGACATCATTTTCAATGGGACAATTTTACAATGGGTAGATTAATTCAGGTATCTTGGTTTAATCATAGATAACAAGATCTCCTTCAATAAACACATCAACCACGTCTGTCAGGGACTGAGTAAAGCCCACGGAGTTCTGCGTGCCTTATCAAATGTATTGCCTTTTCCTTCATTAAAAACGCTTTTTTACGCATTGTCTTTATCTAAAATATCAAGCACTTTAGTAATCTGGGGTGGTGTCCCTTTCAATAAAAAAAAACGGGTCATCACATTACTTAATAAATCGTTGCGTTCTATGCTTAGGGTTAGGTATGACGATCATAATATTCCTTTGATATGCACTAACGAATTATATAGGCGGTCGAAAATTTTAAAACATGACGATATGTTCAGATTTCAACTTTTAAAGTTCATGAATACTTTAAAGTTCATGAATACATCACTTTACCATGATGAGAGTATTTTTAAAACTGCTTCCGCCCCTCTTGTTCCCCAACATTCTCAAAACACCAGGGGCGTTCGATTTAACCTACCACCGGTTCGTTTAGACATAGAAAAAAGCGGTACCGTTTTTAATTGTGTCAAATATTTTAACAAATTGCCCCATGAGTTCAAACAAAATTGCTCTAAAATGTTTTTAAAAATAAAATACCGTGATTTTATTCTTAACCAGTATTAATTTGACTTCGATTATTATGCAAGTTTTAGGTATTTTGACTAGATGTTTATAGTTGTACTCTGTGTTACTAAACGTAATGTTCACATTGCCTCTTTTTTGCTGATTTTTCTGCTATGACATACGGTTATCAGTTTTTAAGGCTTTTGTCAATGATTTTTCTAATTTTATAAATTTGTTACTTATTTGTTCAAATCGTCGTCTTGTTATCATTGGAATTGAGTCTTGTACCTATTGTTTTGCCTGCGAAGTTTTTTTTAGCTTATATGGGCATTCACCTGGAAGCCTTGCTATTTTATTTCACGTCTCTTTTTATTTTTCATTGTAATGTGTGCTCCTGTGTGAATAAATAAATAAATCAAATCAAATCAAATAAATCAAATCTTCATCATCACATTGGTTATAAGAACCTAATCACTAATCATCAAGCAACACTTATTGGTATTTTTAGAATAAATGTATTCACTTGATTGACCATAATACAATAATGTACTCAATAGTGATTAAATCATACTTATTTATACTTGTATACTTCTATGAACATGCCAAGTCTGTGTCATAACTGAGTCAAGACTGTTGTCATTTCAATGTAGTATAGAAACAATGGAGAATATATCAAGTTGTAGTGATTTGTAGTGGTTTTGGATTTCTTTAGAATTGTAACAATTAATTATCTTACAAGAAATTTTGTTTCAAATTACAAATTTGCTTTTCAGCTCAGCTGAAATTAAATGTGGTGGCCTCTTCTATTCTCCTTGGCGGCATAAAACAGATGGGGAGTATTGAGGTAACATGACATGGTGTGGAATATTATTGTGCAAGTAAACAACAATATTTTTCACATAAATGGCATAAACTTGATTTATCAGAGGCAAAGAGTGATTCTTTGTTTTTTCATTGCACAACAGGCCATGGCTGTTGTTGTCAAAACTCAACCTAGTAGCGGCAACTAGGCAGGGGAGGGGGGATAGTTCAGTTTTTCAGGGCACTATGGGGACATCTAGTTCAATGACCAAGACTTGCTGACCCACCAGAACCATTTTCAGGGTTGGCAATGATTAAATCAAAATGATTAAACCATATGATTAAATCACTTGATTTTTTTATAAAAAAATCATGATTTTTTTTGATTTTTTCATATATTTAAAAATATTGAGTGGCAGTCTTTAATTTATATTGAGGTATTGTTATTCATGCTTTAGTATAAATGTACTATGAATGACAAATTGGTATATAAACTTGTTGCCTTTAGTGTGTATTAGGTTCCAATAAATGGAATGTTTTTGGTACAGAGGCATCAGGAGTGCAATAAATTGAACCTAGCTAGCAGCTTAGCTAATTCTTATAAGGCTATAAGTAGTCTAACTATTTGACTATTTGTTATATATTAATTACAATATACAATTTAAATATGTTAGCTAGCTTATACAGGGTGGGGCAGAACTGATTGAACAGTTTTAAGGCAAAATAAAAGAGTAATGGAGGTACATAAAGAAGAAAGTTTATATTCCTCATGATTAGCATAACATAGCATTTAAAATACTTATGTTTTGAAAACAATATCAGGAAGATGGGGTTTGTTAGCTGCATCACACTGTTGGAGTTGTTCTCGGGAGTTTCCTACAGCACGTTCACACATATGGCGAGGTATGGCCATAACCCCTGCTGTAATAATCTGTTCCCTTAGCTGTGGTAGGGTGTGAGGGTGACTTCTGAACCCCTTCCTTTTAGATGTCCCCAAAGAAAGAAATCACAAATGCTCAAATCAGGAGACCTTGCAGGCCACTGTAAATCACCCCTCAGAGACACCAGACCTCTGGGAAACATGCATTTCAAAACATTGAGTGACATTCGGGCTGTGTGAGCTGTAGCCACATCCTGCTGGAACCACATGTCTCCCAATGCTTCATTTTCAACAATGTTTTCCATCATNAAAACAGCCCCATTGTTGAACTTCTAGCTGGACTCGCTCGTTCTCAGCAAGTCTTGGTTAACAGAAGGTGTTTGGGTTGGGCAAGTTGCTGCTCAAGTTTGTTAGTCTACACTAGGTGTTGTAATGACGCACTAATCTTGTTTGTCACTTGCAGGATTTTTTAGTGAGCTTCCGTCGGTGATGGAAGTAGCATTAACCTTGTTCGCTGACTAGCATCAGATAGTTGTGATTGGTTTTAGGTAGCGGTGTGAATGTTGGTAAGTTTATACTACGCAATACGAGTGATTATGAAAAAAATGGCGAGAACTTTTATGCAAAGACTGAAAATAATTTTTGAATTTTAATAATTCATGTTTTGTCGTAGAAGTGATAATTAGAAAATATTCACGTTTGATTCTATCCTCGAACACTTCCCATTAAAATGCTAATACTCGATATATTTTTACGGCGATTTCACTGAAATTTTTTTCAACTCATCCAGCAATTTTCTCCCCTCTCATCAGACGTTACCTGCAGTTCCAGCCTTCCATGATGGTGTTGTTGAAGGGAGCTCTCTATGCTACAGTTCTGTCTAGCTTTGTAGTGGTAACTTATAGGTAAGGGAAAAGTTTATAAGTAAATCATATGTCAATTTGAATTTAATTTTGTTAATTTAAATACTTTTCTGCAGAGTATTAATTAAAATACTCTGATTTTTAAATCAGAGTATTATATAGTTCACAATATCTCGAGGAGTTCTTCTCAGTTTAAAAATAAAGGCTAAAACCAAAAAAGTTGCATAAAACATTTTACTGGATAGAAGTCGTAGATAAATAAAACAGAACAGAATAAAAAATGCTAATACATTATTCATGGCCTTGTTCGATGTTGAAAATTTATTTACAAATATTCCAGTACGTGAAACTATTGATATCTGTTTGGGACTCTTATTTACTAATCCTGGTGCTACTATAATTGGACTTTCAAAGACACTTTTTAAAAACCTGCTTGAACTGTCGGCTTTGAATTCTTTTTTCATGTTCAATGGGAAATTTTATCAACAGTGTGAGGGTCTTGGCATGGGTCTA
>NW_025932477.1:0-434 GCF_000764305.2 Hyalella azteca
ATTTGCACACCGTCCCGAATTTAGCAGCGATCAGTCTTTTTCTACGTTCATTATGTCACGATGAACAATTACTTTGTTGAATTATTGAACACTCAAGAGTCTGAATTTAATTTTCATCCAGAGCAAAGTTTAAGTGAAGTTCAATTTAGGAACTATTGCATATATACTATAGTTATAGTATAACATATATACTATAGTTAACTATAGAGCACTTCCGTTGAAGAACCGTCTTTCGGCATTGGCCTTCTTCTGAGCCAAATGAGCTTCAATTTTACAAAACTTCTCTTTAACTTCATATTTCTTGTTTGTTTGTCTGTCTGCTACAAATCTTACAATCGATATTCAGCACACTTCTACTTGTCCAATAGATCTGAAATTTTTCACACTTGCGTAAAGTCGGAGACAGTTTATGAATAAATTGACAGAATATATCA
>NW_025932478.1:0-389 GCF_000764305.2 Hyalella azteca
AGAAATTATTTATTAGTTCTTAAATACATATGATCGAGGAATGTGTGTTGCACGAGATCGACGTAATAATTGACCGACCAACTCTTCGATATTTTCGATCTTTTACGAATTTCCCACGTGTTCGTAAAATTCGGGGAGGAGGAAATAATTGCTTTTAACTTTTCTGACAATATTTATTAGGAGACGAAATTTGATTCATCACTTGAGAGTGAATACATTATGTCAAATTATGACTAAATTTTAAGGTATAAATTTAAAGAGTTTTTGGCACATACGGTGTAATTCTGTTACAGATTATAGGTAAGAAAAAAGTTACCTCGTGTCCTAAGTCACGGGAGAAATGCAGGAAGCGAATAAATTAGTCGATTGCCCTTCGTTGGCGCACAAAG
>NW_025932479.1:0-1143 GCF_000764305.2 Hyalella azteca
AGGTTACTGGAGAACAGGTTACTGGAGAACAGGTTACTGGAGAATAGGTTACTGGAGAACAGCCTTCTTATTAGCCTTGAGTAATGAGATGACGACTTTTCAGAACATCTCTCAAATATGAACAAATATTCTGCTTGTAACGAACGTTGACTTCTTATTGATATTCATTCCGCCATGTAGGGGCAAAAAATGAATTTTTCTCTAATTAAGTTTATAACGTCATAATACAGATTTAAAAAGAAATCGACTTGAGAATTTTCCGATCTAAAGTCTTCTGGGAGCTGGCAAGGCAAATTTCCTCAGAATTACGAGTTACAACAAAATTTTGCTTTCTTCTCGCGCATGTAAATTATTTTTATATACGATTTTTTTGTTCAGGTTCCAGACTATTTCGATCATTTTTCTAGCGCTCTGTAGCTGCAGGCGATAACTGTTATGTCTTTTGTTGGTTATCTTCTTCACTGCAATAAGTGTTCTGGACTGCAACTGCCCTACAATGTTGACATCAACATTGCAAGAAAACGAAGCGCCAGCGCATTAACGTCGAAATGAAGTTCGACGTTGCGCTCAGAATTTTAAGTGAGAATCGAAATTGCCTGCACTGACCTTGAAAGTTTTATCACATCAAGCAAGTTGGGGATATTTCTGACATGAAACTTGTTTCAAACATATCAAATAATCCTGTATTAGTGCTGAGACATATCAAACACAAGTTATTTACGTCATATTTCTTCAAGATTGTTCCAGAAGACTTAAATCCTAGCAGGTAAAGGCTGATTATGGCTGCTCCGCTAAACAGGACTGAAAATAATATATTAATATAATACAGATATAATATATTGATGTATTAATGTATATGATATATTAATATATCATATACCTGTATATAATATAATAATGCCGATAGAAGACTGCTATGAGATAATACTGCCTAAAATACGAGCAAGTTTATAATGGTATCTCCTACTACCATTCTTTCTCGGGGTCCCCGGTATCGCCATTTCTAAGCCATTAACTTTAATCCGAACAATACGGCTTTGCCTCAAAGTCCGACTTGTCCGTGAATTACGAAACAAAGTTATTCGAGGTCTGAACTTTCTCGCAAAGTTTGAAGTTATTTACGAACTTCATGGGAATTAACTC
>NW_025932480.1:0-1257 GCF_000764305.2 Hyalella azteca
CGTTGCATGGAGAAGAGCAAGCTACTGCAGTTAAAATGATGTTAGGAAGTACGCGGAGAGGCGGGTCATAACGCAAGCTCCGACTGACCGTAAATCAAAAATCAATGGCATGCAGCGTGTCAAATGTAGACGGGCGCTTGAGGCAGCGAAGCGATGAGGCTTGGACAGTAAAATTACTACCACGCAGTAGGCAGTAAAAGCAGTTAGATGTTAACATAGACAGGAAGGATAGTCATAGCACAACCGATTTTTATGCTTTCATCTACGAAATGTAATGCAGATTTAAAAATTCGACCCGAACGGTAAGCTACGTCGGAAAGATAGTTTTATTTATCGAAAGTGTAAAGCCGGTAAGAAATTAGAAATTTCGAGACATGGGATAGCCAGAAAAGGCGCTCTGGAATGCGACATAATTAAAGGCGAACACGATAGCAATTTAGAGTACAAACGTTGATGCGCCGAGAGACTGCATAGGTAGGGAGGAAGTACCATAAGGTATTAAAGGGTCAATTACGCATTAATTATTCTTGTGGAAAAATCAAAGAAGCGTGACGTCAAATGGTATGAAAACGAAGGTTGCGATAAAGAATTTTGCGAAGTAACGAATTAAGCCCGCACTTGATAAAATAAGGGCGAAAATATATTGTGGTAGGTTGCTTTTAGATAGGCCGAGTGACTGTGCGTGTTAGAAATCTTCGCAGGCCTATGAACTAGATGGTAACATCTAGCCAGCTACAGTTAATCCAGGCCAGAAATGACGCTAACAGTTAGTAAAAGTTAAGTTCCTGTTATGTATTCACTCATATTTACTAGAACAAGAGGAACATTGCTAGAGCTTATTGGAAATAATGGAAGAACATTTAACGTAGTCATCGATGGCTATTTTCCGTTCTTCACTTTGTGAAACTCTAATTGTGCCGGGAGATAAAAAATTTGTCTTAAGGGGCCGCAGAACAACTCGCCATTGCAGAAATTTCCGTGGCTGGGAGAAACTACGATACCGCGATGATAAATGCCGCGATGATTGAGTATGTCATGATTAATGCTGTGATGATTAATTTCGCCATGATTATATGATGATTAATGCCGCGATGATAAATGTCGCGATGATTGAGGACTCGATGTTTAATACTGTGATGATAAATTCTGCGATGACTAATGCCGTGACATAAGAAATGCTGCAGTGAAATGTTTTTTAAGGGATAGACGCAAATCGAATGACCATGCTTGCCGTTCATCTAGCAAAAGTGATAAGCG
>NW_025932481.1:0-459 GCF_000764305.2 Hyalella azteca
TCAGTCAATTACTTTTGAGTTGACATAGGCGCAGGAGTGTTACTCATGTGTCCCTGTAGTTAGCTATGCCTTGAATGGTATGCTGTATGCAAGTTATGGAGTAAAACATTGAGTGGGACGTCCCAGTCCCATCAGTCACAAAAGGGTTAAGGAAACGTTTTAGATTGACCTAATAAATTAAAACTGCTGGGAGTCAGAGGTGAATTGCTGGCATGGATCCACAGCTTCCTAACAAAGACTACAAGCCGTAGTTGTTGGAGGCTCAAGATCGAGCGTGGCTAGGGTGAAGAGTGGAGTACCACAGGGAATGGTGCTTGGCCCAATCCTCTTCTTCCTCCACCACATCGCCGACATAGATGCCGCAGTGAACCACGCCACTGCATTGTCATTTGCGGACACCAGGATATTAATGACCATCACGGACAGGACGGGCAGTGAGAGGTTGCAAGAAGACCTCTC
>NW_025932482.1:0-430 GCF_000764305.2 Hyalella azteca
TCGAAAAAATCAAAAAAATCATGATTTTTTTATAAAAAAATCATGTGATTTAATCACATGATTTAATCATTTTGATTTAATCATTGCCAACCCTGGTTTAAATAGTCGTGAAAACGACTGGTGCATCCAACAACGACACAGTAGCGTCCCATCTTCAAGCAAAACTTCAAAAATAGACAAGCGCAGTAGATTGAAAACGTAGGCGAAAGCTAGACCATGCAACAAATATGGCGGCCGATCGCTCAATGCGTTTCGCGATTCGGTGCCGTGCCGTCATCCTTTCGAGGCCGATAGAGTAGGTGTAGTTGCACACCCGGAATTGCCCACTTTTCGCATGAAAAATATATTCTAACAATCTTTGATATTCTGAAGCATATTTTGGTCTCCAAATATCGTAAAAATTGTTGTAACAGTGAATATTAAGCTTAGG
>NW_025932483.1:0-459 GCF_000764305.2 Hyalella azteca
AAAAACGAACAAGAAGATTGTTAATAAAAAGCATGCTCTGGTCTTCAATCAAACTTGCATAAAAGAAAAGCTTCTGCCTAACTACACCAATATTTATAAAACTTTTTCGTGCTTACTGGCAGTAAATTTTTTCTGATTATACCTAAAAAATATGACTCAGTACTCACTGCAGTGAGTGGCAGACAGCGCATTTTCTCGTCAACGAAAACGTGATGTCATGGACGGACAGACAGACGGACGGACATGGCGAGAACAATAGTGCATTTTTTCCATAAATGATAAAATTCACTAAAAAGAAATTTCAGCTCAGATTGCATGGGTTTGAATAGTGAATTTAAAAAAAGTACTACTGTCTATAATTCATAATAACATCACAAGCACAACCACAACTGACCGAATCAAACTCCTGATTTACTATAAAAACATGAAAGTCAAGAATTTGATAATGAAAAATAATCC
>NW_025932484.1:0-346 GCF_000764305.2 Hyalella azteca
GTGGAGGCGGTCTGGTAAGGACTGATATGATATCTACCCTGATGGTGGAGGTGGTCTGGTAAGGACTGATATGATATCTACCCTGATGGTGGAGGCGGTTTGGTAAGGACTGATATGATATCTACCTTGATGGTGGAGGCGGTCTGGTAAGGACTGATATGATATCTACCTTGATGGTGGAGGCGGTCTGGTAAGGACTGATATGATATCTACCCTGATGGTGGAGGCGGTCTGGTAAGGACTGATATGATATCTACCTTGATGGTGGAGGCGGTCTGGTAAGGACTGATATGATATTTACCCTGATGGAGGAGGCGGTCTGGTAAGGACTGATATGATATCTACC
>NW_025932485.1:0-242 GCF_000764305.2 Hyalella azteca
ATGACATGAAGAATGTATTTGGTGTTTTCTTTGCCTTTGAAATGCTTGTCAGATTTCTTGTTTTGCCTTGAAAAAATTTAAGTAGTTTATATCGATATTTTTTAATTGTTAAACCTTAAGTGCAACATTAATGTATTTTTGCCATCTAACTACCCTATCGAAATTCGAAGACCTGTCAGCCGCTGGCACACGGACGCCCCAGGTTCTTATGGCCGGGTAAATTAGAAGCTCTATGTCCGCAT
>NW_025932486.1:0-98184 GCF_000764305.2 Hyalella azteca
GCATATATTTTGAAAGCATTGAACGAACTCAACTTCTAAATCTGATCTTTGAACGTGAAGTTTTGAATGAGTGTTGTTGTTGCCAGACGTATGTGAACTGGCGCCACGTGTGGTTGTCGATGCCTGCGCTGCCAGTACCAAACTTGCATTGTCGTCTCAGTCTCAGCAGAGCACTCTGAGAGCAGAACCTACTAACATTGGAGACAGAGATATGTAAAAACAAATTTTTTAAAATGTAAATTTATTTGTAAACTGAGTTATATTTTGACTGTTTACCATCGGCGTTCATAAAATTTTGAAGCAATGTATATGCTTAATTTGCGTTCAGAAATTGTATGTTTACCCTAGAAAAAAAATATGTTCTTGATTGCCACTATGCGTGCATTCATGTCGGGCATTGATCGTAATGCGCGGGCGTCTATGTTGATCATTGATTGTGAAGCGCGGGTGTCTATGTCGATCATCTTGCAACTGCCGCATTGATCGTGCAAGTACGCGCTATCATCAGGCATCGGTCAGAGATGTACTTTCGTATTTCTAGCAAACATAGTGGCAACTTTCTTCCCTGGCGTACTGGTGGTGACTGGTGTGCATGGTAAACTTCCGGCGCCCACGCAAGTCGCAACACCTTCCAGACCATGGGCAATCAATTTTGGCATCCTCGCCGTCCGTTTGCTGCAAACATCAGCGTCCACCGTCCGTTTGCTGCAAACATCGGCGTCCACCGTCCGTTTAGATGGTGCCTTGGAGTCTTTTGGGCAGAAAAACGGCGTCCTCAACCTATGTTGTGCCATACTCTACAGACTGGGGACACACACGAAACAAAGTCAAGAAAAACGTGGTAACAAATAAAACAACTTTTAAAAACCAAGTTTTCTTAACGGACAAAAAAGAAAAACATTTACTCTTACATAACATTTAAGTTATGTAAAATGTTGTGTAATGTTATGTAAGAGTAGGCTAAATGTTTTTCTTTTTTGTCCGTTAAGAAAACGTAGTTTTTAAACAGTTTTTTTATTTGTTTTATTTCATTATTTTTAGTTTGTAAAAACCAGAAAAATGTGGTTTATAAAAATATTTCTTATAGGCCTATTTATTTATTTTTTACTTTTAAGTTAAGCAATTTTAGCAATTGAAATCAATTTCCTTTTCCAGGATTGGCAAGTGTGGATGTTTGAGAAAAAACTAAATTCCAAAACCATAAATTTTTCTTTTCTTGTTTTATTTTTTTCTAAAAAATTTTTTTTTAAATATAATTTCTGATATCAAATCTTGAATTGTTAGGCAGCATAAACATGCATGTCAAATTTCAACTTACTAGGATGTTTAGAAGTGCTCTAAATTCTAAGGTTTGAATTTTTGATGACAGACACACAAAACAAAGTCAAGAAAAACGTGGTAAAAATGAACTGATTCTTAAAAATGTCTATTTTATCACTACCCATCACGGCATCACCCATGCATTGGACTGATTGGAGCAGCAAGATTTAAGAAACAAGAAGGAAAATTCCAGTCCTGGTGAACTGTCACTTGTAGTTGTAGGTAACCAGTAACCACTGGGCCCATGACACGAATTTTCCTAAAAAACTTTAAAAGTTTTATTAAAAGCATTCTAATATAGAAAATGAAGCTCAACATAGGCTAGCCGCTAGCTAATTAGCTATTTATAAAAATGTCTGATACTGTAATAGTTATAGGATAAATGTTTTATTAGCTTCATCATGCTTGCGGGTAATGTGGCCTGCGGGTTGCGGCCTTGCCTCTTGATTGGTTCAGTAGGAATGTTCAGAAACTACGTAGCCTAGCTAGCTTATTAATATTAGCTAATAGCTAGCTCCTAGCTATGCCTACGGTAGGTCCGCCCGGCGCCAAGGAGTTGGAAGTTCAAAGCTTGTCTCATAAATCTTAGTCAGTCATTCTTCAGTAAATTTTATCATGAATCGTTAGAAATAAAACGAGTCATTCATCACCTCAACACAGTTACTTACTTGGTTACTTGGTTAAGATGAGGCGCGTCACCGTCTTGAGTATTGGCGCCCCCAATCCGCATTCTTCAGGGTGCATTAAATGTTGTTGAGCATGTTGGTGGCTTGGAGGTATTTGATGGTCAGTTCAGCAGGGAATTCAGGGGTCATAAGCGAAGACAAGCAGAAAGGAACCGAGAGGCGAGCGCATGCGGATTTCAGCTGGTCACGTTGAGGAGACAGTACCGGGCAACTGATGAAGAGGTGAAGTGACTGAACGATCATAACTAACCCATAGATACATTATTTTTGATAAGAATCTCAAGGATAGCGCTACCAAGGAAGTGGCCGATAGGTTCACGTTTTCAGGAAGAGCAAGTCTATTCACGGATACATTGACCGTCGTCAATACTATTCGTACGGTAATCGTACCTAGTGGCTTATGACCGAGAAGTCCCGTCAGGGTTGATTAGGTAAATGAACGGGAGCGCAGCCGTGCACCACCAATTTTGTGCACCAATAAGCCCTGTATCGAACGCCTTGGATCTCTCAGGACCCACACCAATCAGCCGTGCACCACTCGGCTTTGTCCTCTTCCGGCCTTGGCCACCACCTGCCGTGCACCACCAGGCCGCGGATCGAATGTGACTTCCAGGCATCGTTAAATTACGTAATTTTACGTTCATCGCATCCGAGGTTAGTTTTCAGATAGCATAGTTCTGTTCCAAAATTTATCGTCCTTCTACAAGTGGCCGTTCGACCGAGGGCTGGTTCGACCCACGGCCTAGATACGGACGGCTTGAAGTGTAGAAGGCTACGTTCAGGAAGGCAGGAATCATGATGGTCCATTACATCCAGGGCAGTGGTGGTCTTCGGCAGGCGACCCTAAATGAACTATCCATGATCGTATGATTACTTCAATTTAAGTCATCGTGCAGTAAGCCGCAGAGATTTGAGAAAATATAAATTCAAGTAGCTATCATAACAAGGTTAGATTCTAACGCTCACAATAGATATTTAAATCCGAAACTTGCTTCAACTACCAAATTTCGACGCAAAATAAAGCGAAAAATGTAACGTGGATGAATTGCATCGCAATTTTAGTTTGTAGCCGTGGCCCCAGGTTTCGGTTCATTTTCAAATTTTGGTAATCCTTATGGGTACGCAGCCGTGCACCACTAAATTTGTGCACCAATCAGCCTTGAAAGGAACGCCTAGCATATTTCCGGATAACCACCAATCAGCCGCGGATTAAGCCATCCGTCGGTAACCAGCCCATGACATCATCTTGCTTTAAATATCAGGAGCTTTACGCCACCATATTCTGAAGCAAATAGTCCAGGGAATAACGGTTGTCCACCACTGAACGTTGCATCGAACCATCACTTCATACCCTGACTTTAGCTCGAACTGTTACTAGCGGACAACGGCCTGTGAGGCTGTGACCAACCAGCCCAGGTCGCCAGTGGGACTGAATGCATCCTGCCGTGCACCACCAGACGGTCACTTTTCACTCACAATTAACATCCGGGGTTAGGTTTCAGAGAGCATAGTTCTGTTCCAAAATCTATCGTCCTTTGACGAGCGACTTCCGCAGCTTCGTTAAATTACGTAACTTTTATCTCACAACATCTGGGGTTAGGTTCCAGATAGTATAGTTCTGTTCCAAAATTTATCGTCGTTCGACGCGTGGCCGTTCGACCGTAGGTAGATTAGACACACGGGACAGATACAGACGGCTCCGGCGCGCTTCTTCCGGGTGGTGTAAAATTTTTTCGCGTATTGGCAGACGATGCTGGGCCATACGACGTAAGGCTATTTTACTGTGGGCTGATTGATATAATTCAATGAATGTGATCTGTCTGGTGGCGTGTGGCTGATAATGTTACAGTCAAGAAGTGTTGTAGGCTACGTTCTTCAGGGAAGGGATCATGATAGTCCATTCGAAGCACGGCAGTGGTGGTCTCCTACAGGTGTCCCATCCTTATAGGAAGGACCTTATATAAACCATGAGTATACTTGGATGCGTCATTGAGGTCACCACGCAGACGTCGATAGCAGATGCTGTGAAACTTCATAATGTTTAATCTTTCTTCATAAGACTTACCCGTCCAGCCTGGAATTATCCTTGTTGCACGTCTTTGAACACTCTCAACCAAATTCTTTACTTTTCCAAGTTTAAGTGACAGCACGGTGTTTCCAAACTTTAGCTTCGGACGCTCGGCAGCGATAAACAACAGACAAACTATTTCATCGCTTCTGCATCTAGAAACTCGTATGAGTATCTGATAAATCCGAGAAGTTTATTGGGCTTATTAGCTTTTGTTTCAATATGCCTAGAAAATTTCAGCTCCTCGTCGACATAAACTCTCAAATCTTTTTCCACGCTAGACTTTTCAATCACTGGGCAGGGTGGCACAATGGTTACAGTTCAGTGTACCAGGATTGGAGCAGAGAGGCGCGGGTTCGATCCTAGCTCACGTGTTCCAGTGTCTGGTCAGAATCGACGAGGAGGCCGTGCGGCTGATCAGACAGCCCCTTTCAGACAGGGCGGCAAATACCGCCAGCTTCAAAAAAATACGCCACGGTGTTTACTGCGTAATCATTCACACGAGTCAGCTTTTAACGCTGGAATCTATCAGTATTGCAGTGCTATTTTATGCACCATCAATCCTTCTCTGTATACATGTAACAATATATGTTTAGTATTAGATGGCAGAATTTAATTGTTTATACACGTGCGATTGATGACCAGAGAATTAGTTGATTTATATTATCAGGGAGTGGAACTTTTCTTCAGATGACGGTAGATTAAAAAGGCAAGTTTCAGGAAGTAGTTTTTCTTTATTAACGACGCTTCGAATGCAACAAACATTCATTATCAAGTCAGAAGAGGCATTAAATATTGAAATTTTAGTGGAAATAAGTACATAATATTAGTAAATAGGATACAACAGTAAAATTTTGGACCAAAAATTACTCGGAAAACTCTTTCAGAGTTCAGACAAATCCGGTAGTCAGAAAATATATAGCTGGAGTCCAATCTGTAGCGATGAGGGGTTCAGATATCGCCGGTTGGTTGTTGTCGGGCCACTGCTTGATCACGATGCTGGTGAGTACCGTCAGAACAATGCGAGTGACGGTCTGGTTGTGAGCTTGTCTCGCGTGGTTCACCTGCCCTCCTGTTTGAAGGTGGCTAACGAGACAGCGGCTCGTTGTCTTGATTGCTAGTCCAATTTGTCCGATGTTGTCAAAACATGAAGTCCACAACCTTCTTTGAAGCAAGATTTATAGACTACACCGGCCTCTCGGATAACTCCCGCGTTTTTGCAGGGGCCTTTGTTTCGTTTAGTTTGGAATTTGACGTTGTTGTCAAGGGTGTCACGGAGCCTGTTGAATTCATCGATGATTTTGAGATGAACTTGCTTGTTAATAATGCTTTGAGACCTGGTATGGTAGCGAGCTTGTTTCTGGTGGTAGAAGAAACGGCAGTTCCATGTTGCAGTTTTCACTCCAATAACTCTATAATGTAATCCATAACGTGAAGTCTACAACCTTCTTTGAAGTAAAATTTATAGAATACACCGGCCTCTTGGAGAACTCTCGCTTTTTTGCAGGAGCCGTTGTTCGGTATAGTCCGGGGTTTGACTTTGTTGCCAAGGGTGTCACGGAGCCTGTCGAATTCATCGACGATATTGAGATAATGCTGCTCGATAGTAATACTTTGAGACCTGAGCCTATACTTTCAAAAAAAGTTAAGAGATCGTAAGTTCATCAGCCAATCATTGACTGCCTTTCAAGAAAAATCTACCAATCATAGACGAGAAATTAGAGCGTAAGTACTTACGTTCACTTAGCGAGTTTTGAAAGTATGGCCCCTGGTCTGGTTGTGAAGCTTGTCTCAAGTGTTAAGAGAAACGGCTTTCCAGTGTCGTAGTTGTTACTGCAATCACCCGAATGTAATTTCAAATAATGAAATCCAAAAATCAACACATCGTTGTCCCTCTCGGCCGCGTCTCGGGCACATGCCGGCGCATGCCTCTGAAGCGGCTGAACCCTTATAAACGAGGCGGGGCGCATGCCGGAGGCCAGCTTTGCCAAACTTCACACTTAGTTCATATTCCTTCCCATAGGTAAGAACGCCAGAGTGCATAACGGCCTATGAAGTCAAGTGCTCAAAGCCATAGCGCCGGATGTCCACAGCCACAAAATAAGCATGCCAAAGGTAAACATGGCCATACTGCATTTGGCCAAACCTCATCTGGCCTAACCTCTTCAGGCCTAACCTACACGAGCTGCAACCTTTCTCCAACCAAGACAAACCTGTGCGGACCTAACCTCATTGGCTGCAAGAAGTTAGAAAGGCGGGTCCAAATGTGCTGGTAGAGCCAGTCATTGGCTGAAAGAAGGTTGTGAGCAGGGACAGGGTGAATATGTTAGGCCAGAAGAGGATAGGCCGGCGTGGGTACAGCCGGATGGGGAACTGCCTGCTTATGAGCGAGAATGCTTAAGCATTGGCTGAAGACCTACGGCGCTATTATCTTTCGGTTGTATGTCGCTTGTCTGGATTACGGAGTTCAAGCGTAGTCTGCGGCTTCTAGTTCTGAGGCTGAGTATAGTTAATGCATGGTGAAGCTAGGCGTTGGCTCCAGGACTTATTTAAGAGTAAAATTTGTGGCCTACGGCTGAGCCCCCACGAGGCTAGTAGCGTGGACAGTTCAAGCGGCGGATGAACTAGCGGCTAGTACCATCCCTGTGTACAGGCACCTTAAGAATCGGCGACAGGCCACATCACGGCTACTTTTCAGCGCCGACATCACATCACTATGTTATGTTACGTTATGTTATGTAATAAAACAGGCCCAAGAACGCTTCCTTGTGGCACGTCACTGTGCACTGTTGTCCAATCTAATACGGTTTCGTTAATACTGACACGTTGTCGTCCACCTACTAGAAAATCGCTGATCCATTGGATTACATTTACCTTTATTCCCAAAGACTTCACTTAACGCGACAGCCGCTCATGCGGAAAACTGTCAAATGCTTTAACAAAATCGAGGAACATTGCATCCACTGGCTCTTATTTTCGTCCAGCAGGCGAGTACAATAGGAGATGATTAACAATCAAGTGATCGATTATTCAATCCTTCACAACAGATTCCATTACCTTACAAAAAACACCTAGACTGACAGAGCGATAGTTTAACATAGTTACCGGGGCTACTCATGTCACATCTTTCGAACAATGTTGTCACTTGAGCTTCTTTCCAGTCGGCCGGCAAACTCCCTTCTTTTAGGTATTATGAAAGAACATTGTCAGAGGGCCGGCCAGGACGGTTAAGAGCAATCTAGGGTGAAGCCGTCTGGTCCACATGACTTCATGGGATTCAGATCGACCAAGTGCTTGAGAACCTCTCCTTCGTGCATTTCAAACCCGGCTAACTTCGAGCCTACTGGGCACTTCTCAATGGTGTTGGCAGGAGTAATGTCCGAATCCTCAACGTCAGGCCACAATGAATACGTGTACCAAGTTTCATCGAGCTACGTTCAGTACTTTGGGAGATATTCGATGTACACTGAATCTGGAGCGCGGCCGCGAGACCGGCCGTAAGACAGGCCGCGTTTTTGTCCGAGACGTGAATCCTCATATGTGAACACGCTGATAAAGAACTGATTAAGAACGATAGTCTTGCCCTCATCAGAGGATATCTTTCGTTTTTTTTTTCAAATCAGCAATACGGTTGTTTGTCTTGCACTTCAAACTAAAGGTGCCTGTACACAGGGATAGTACTAGCCGCTAGTTCATCCGGCGCTTGAACTGTCCACGCTACTAGCCTCGTGTATAGGGGTTCAGCCGCTTCCGAGGCATGCGCCAGCAAGTGCCCGAGACGCGGCCGAGTGGGACAACGATGTGTTGATATCTGCGCTGGAGAGTGGAGAAGTGGCTAGTAGCGCTGATGCAGCCATGGTGAGAGCATCTGTGCCGCTCTTGTGAATCATCTTGGATCCAGTGACAGTGAGTCATGGAGTGTTCGAACGAGAATAGTTCTAAGAAGAACCCACCAAAGCGGAGTTCGGAGGATATTAAATTGTTCTTGGAGATATTCCAAAAATATGAAGTGATGTGGAATATTCGCTATGCTAGTTATTCAAACAAAGTGAAGCGAGAAACTAGCCTTTTGAAACTGAAAGAGGACCTAATTAGCCACGGTTTAATTGTCCCGGACGTTTCATATCTGGGGCTCAATTATGCTCAAAAGCTCATTAAATTGGTCAACAGTCATTCTCAAGTGTCGCTTATATGCTAAACTTAAAGGATCTTCTGCGGAAAGTTCACGAAACAAAGTGGATGATGCTCCTAAATTATTTCTTCGTCCAATCCAGTCCTTCACCCAAACTCTACGTTCAATGGCATAGTTTTGAACCTCCTCACTCAAAGCTAAAACAATTTCATCAATGGCTTCATCAAAAGCCGCTTCAAACTCGTCCTCACTAACCATTCTCACAGACCTCACTCGACGGCTTCTAACGACACACTAGCGGGTGCGAACGAGAAGAGAGCGGCACCTTTATACTCTCCTTGTGTACAGGCTTACTAGCCGGATAGTCACCAAGCGAGCAACACTTGCCAGATCTACTAGCCGTCTGCACTATCCCTGTGTACAAGCACCTTAACGTTCAAGCAAATTGACACTACCGAATGTATATAGGCATTGCTGAACTTATTCCACAAACTATTCCCGTTATTTCTGCTTGCTGACAATTTTGTCCTGAAAAATCTGAATGTGGGCTTCAAAATGTTTTTATGAATTTCGACGTTTCTGAATAATCGGTTTATATGAACTGTGTAGGAAACTGCACTTGAAAAAAATTAGTTCAGGCAGCGTAAATCCATTCATTTTGGCCTCTGGCTGTTGCGCCGTATGGACTCTCTCCTTTGAGAAATGAAGCAATTATTTGAGAATAACTTGAGATCTATCTCTATCAGCCTCACTTACATTCAATGTTAGGTGCTAGAAATGTCCATGCAGGTACGGATACTTGATCAAAGTAACCAATTGATAGAAGAAAATCATCACGAGGGTGTACCAGGTAATCCGTGCAACACTTAGCAGCTAGAAATACTGAAAATCACATCAGAAAAGTATTTCAGATTATCAAGAAACCGTTGATGGTTAGCAGCCCAGTCCCCGTGAAAGGGCTCGGATAAATTTACGGCCGGACTCACGGCCGGTTTCACGGCCAATCTCCAAATTCAATGACCAAGGAATATCTCCCAAACTAATGAACGCAGCTCGATTAAACTTGGTACACGTATTCATTATGACCTAACGGTGATGTTAAGTACGTGAAAATTTTCCATTTAGCCGTCATTCATGAGTTATAGAACAGTTCGGGCTGAAATTTGCAGCAACCAAGAAATTTCTCCTAAATTAACGCACAGATTTGAACGAAACTTTGAATATACAAACCTAACCTCCAAACGGTGATGTTTAGCTTGTGACAAATATTTCGATTGTACTTTCGTTTTCGAGATTTTTCCATTTCACCTTCATTCGTGAGTTATGGAGCAATACGGGCCAAAATTCGCAGTGACCAAGAAATTTCTTCTTAACTGCTGTACAAATTAGAACGAAACTTGGAATATATGTACAAACCTAAACTCAAAACGGTGATGTTTAGCTCGTAAAAATTTTTTAGATTTTGCCTTCGTTTGCGAGTTACACGGCTATACGTATACGGCTCTCTGTCAATACCAATTTTAAATCGGCCTCAGAAATGCCTGTCGTTGCTCCTTATGTCTGTATAACTCGCAAACGAAGGCAAAATAGAAAGAATTATCACGAGCTAAACATCACCACTAGGAGGTTAGGTTTGTATATTCAACGTTTCATTCAAATCTGTTCAGTAGTTTAGGAGAAATTTCTTGGTCACTGCAAATTTCCGCCCGAATTGCTCTATAAGTAACTCACGAATGAAGGTGAAATGGAAAAAACTCGCAAACGAAGGCAGAAACGAAAAATTTGTCACGTTCAACTTCTACGTAAACATCACCGTTGGAAGGTTAGGAATATATAATCAAAGTTTCGTTCAAATCTGTTCAGTGGTTTAAAAGAAATTTCATGGTCACTGCAAATTCCGGCACGGATTGCCGTATAATTCACGAATAAAGGTAAAATGGAAACTTGTTTTCACGAGCTAACATCACCGTTAGGTCTTGCTGAATACGTGTACCAAGTTTCATCGAGTTGGGTTCATTAGTTTGGGAGAGATTCCTAGGTCAATGAATTTGGAGATTGGCCTTAAGACCTGGCGCGTGTCCGGCCGTAAGTTTGTACGAGACGTATGAAAAAAAGCAACGAATGTAAAATAAATGAAATAGCTAATGGTAAAACTTCGAACCGAATGAGTGGCATAAATTTTTCCGGTATAAAGGTGCTTGATTAGCTAAAATTTGTTATTTTCTGATCTTAAAATTTTTAAATTTGCGCTCGCTGTTACACGTGCCGAAAATTGGAAACCGGCCGCAAAACTAGCTGAAAAATTGTCCGACGGTCCGACCTGTGCCCGTCCTGTGGGCTGTGCCCGACGCCGACGGGCGATGGCTGCCGACGGCTGATGTGCGCAATTTGCGTGGCTGATGCCGATGGCCGTTGTACAATGTAAAGGGGCTTGGCATGCAAGCCTTGCATCCCGATGTAACTTGAAAAGACCTGACAAGCTGACACTTGCCCTTGGAATGTCTTTTTTTTTCAGAGTCACTACGCCCCAAATCCGGCTGCACACCCGATCTGAACTGTACGTTCTTCATGCAGCATGGGAGATCGAATTAGGAGCTGGTCATTGTAGTCTTGTCTCTTCTAGACAGTAGAGGCTCAATTATCATTATGTAATGAAACGACACTCAGTTGCAGATGGTTTTTTCATTGCTCATAGCCTCATTGTGTGTAATTTCTGAAATACCTCAGTCCTCACTATTTGTATTTGGAAACATTTGTCCATGACTAGAGTCTAGATGCACCTACGGGCATAGTGACAAACCAGAGATTTTTTAGAATCAGTTCATTTTAATTTCCTCATTTACCTAAGCTTTAAACCAATTTCTTATGTATGATAAGGCTGGTATCCAGGATAGTAAGGATACTTTTCTGGTCTACTTATAGGACTCAAAAATGAACTTGAGGGAGAGTCTAAAAAACTCTCTGCTCTGGCAGCTCTGCCAGACTGCCTACGGGTCAGGCTACGGCACGCCGTCGCCGGGCAGCCCGGCAGTGCAGGCACGGTACGGTAGAACCGCTAGAACGGTACATGTAGTGTGTAGTGAAGTGTGTACTCACTGTGTAGTGTAGTCACTGTAGTGTGAAGATGCATACACAGACTACACTGATAGTGTGATTATACTGATACAGGCTATAGTACAGCCAGCAGCAGGTGAGCAGGAGCAGCATTGTTCCTACTTGTCAAATGTCAATCAAAATCTCTTTTCATTTAATTGACAATGAATAAAATATATTTTAATTTAGGAGGTATGTTAAAATTTCCAATGATTATCAGTAGAGATTTTAATATGATATTTAAATCATCAAGAAATAATTGTTTTAAAAAATTTCACAGGTGATTTAAAAATTTCAAATTCAATGGAATGGATGAAATAAGCCAGCCTGATTCATTGGAGTTTTGTTAATTCACAAGGGGCTACTATCCAATTTTCAGGTTAGAGGGTTAGGTCCTTGTCCTGAATCCTGATAGGTAGGTAGGTATATTTAGTATAGCTATGAAATTACAAAATTACTTTAGATATAGTAGGGTAAACGCGGGATATTCCGTCACATTAAAGACGCATCAAGAAATGAAAAACTATAAAAAAATAACCGTATGCGTTACTCAAGTTCTGTTTGCTTTATGTGACTCTCAAAACACCGCACTACGCGTCAGCAACAACGAAACGTCACAAAATGTTGCCATATTTATTTAAAAGCCTTTAGAATGCAAACCTACCAAATCTCTATATTCCGTCACTGTGTGTGGCTATATTCGGCACGTGGTGAGGCATATTCCGTCCGCGCTTCAAATTCTACTGATACGTAATGCCATCATCCACGTGTTCGAATTCCGTTTGCTGTGTGAGCTGTATTGGAATACAACACGCCACACGGCTTTGAATTAGAACACTAAGGAAAATTGAACACTACTTAATTACGCATTTAATTAACAACTATTAAGCTTTTAATTAGCAAATTTCAATTTTTGTACACAGCTTGGAACGATCTGTGTGTGTCCAATTCAAGTTGTGACAGAATTAGTTTTCATGTGTCTAAATCCATTTCTCAACGTAATCATCTATTAATTTATTTACCACTTGAAATCAGCGAATACAAGTATACTTAAAGGATTCCTAATATATTCACAGACGTATTTAAAAGTCTCAAACCATAATATTCTTCCTATACAAACAGTTATTCACTATTTGGTAGAGCAAGGTCAACACGCAAATGTATGACGTCACCATTTCAACCATCAACAAATGCATGGAACTAAAACAAAGCTTTATATAAAGGAAAAACTAGAGAGGTGACGGAATTACCCACGATATCGGAATATACCGCGTTTACCCTATCTTATTATTTAATTATGTCCATTTTGCCACAAAACAGAAGTAAAACTTCCCTACTTGCTAGTTGCTACTAAAATCTTGCTGCTCTCCAGGCCCTGGGGCCTGGAGTGTAGAATTTGGTAAATGCATTGCCAATTTGTTGACCAAAACGTTCCCAACACTGACAGTACCAAGATGTTATGCAACATTGCTTGGAGTCTTCAAGATACGTTACAAACGTAATTTTCATCGTAATTTGTACAAAACCACATTTGATAAGTGTATGTTTGACATGACATCCCAGGTATTGTATTGCAGTAGATAGGACTGATAGGTACTACCTTGCAAGAAATTTGGAACCAAACATGTTGGCATTGTAAATGCCTTCATAATGGTCGTGTACCTCTGCAATTGAGGAGTGCAGTGGCTAAAAAGGAAATTGTGGCCTCAAAAAAGTGAGAAGCGTGATAGCTCCAATACAAGTGGGCTGGCAGCAGTGGCAGCAGGCTCCAATGTAAGCAGGCCATCAGCAGTGGCAGCATGCTGTACACTCCATTGCGGCTCCAAATGTAAGCAGGTTGGCAGCAGTGGCAGCACTCTCCAATGTGAGCAGGCCATCAGCAGTGGCAGCACGCTCTAATGTAAGCAGGTTGGCAGCAGTGGCAGCGCTCTCCAATGTGAGCAGGCCAGCAGCAGTGTCAGTGCTCTCCAATGTGATCGGGCCTGCCTTGACAAGTGCATTACACTGATTACAGCATTCCAGCACCCAATAACTTTCATTGCATAGCAAACAAGTGTCACATCATTAACAAGTAGCACTCAAGTTAGTAGCTCTAGCAGACTGGCTGTCCTGATGCATCTAAAGACCAACCACTTCCTACAATTCCACCATGTAAACCCAAATTACTGATTTGTTGATTGCATTTTGCATCCTCATCTGACCAACCAGAAGCAAGAAATATGAAAAACAATGCAGCCACTGCCCACTGGTGTACTTCCTGTTTTGCCATTAGTGTTGCACAAGATTCACGAATATTTAAAATGCAATAATTCCAATCAAAATGTGTTAGCAAGATCTGCTGAATTTGTACATTTTGCTACTGATGCAGCGTCAAAGATCTTCAGTTATTCACCCACTTTCTGCACCCTGGGCTACTCTAAAATAATGCATTTTCTCTACATTCTAAATGTTGCAGCCAGATTTCACACTTTCATTTACAATTAGAAGGAGGTATTTTAGCTAGCAGGTACTACCAAAAATGGTGGGAAAGCTCTAGTTACAGCTTGAGAGTTAGATATAGGTATTCAACACTTGCGACTCAATATTCTAAATTTGTCAAAGCAAAAGTATATGTATCTCACTTTGATTCTAAAAAATTTTAGCATATGTAAAGTAGGAAATTTTCAATTTTATTATATACTGTTATTTAGATATATGCAGATTTTTTTTTCATAAATGCTTTTAATTTTTGATGTTATCAATCACCATCTACAGTTGGAAAATAACTTAACTATTTGAGGATCATGTTCAAGTGCAAGCCCTCCTTGAAATATGACTTATGCTTCACAAAATTAGTTAATGTTCATAGCTTCATTAATGATCACCAGCCTTGTTTATTTGAACCAGCTTGCAAGAGCATTCTCAACATTTTATTTAATTGAATTTAACAAGACTGTCCCTAGAATTCATAATATAATGGGTTTTAAATTCATAATTGGATGGTAATCTTCTAATACTGTCAGGTTGAGATTTTCATCTGGTTTGGTTCCATGAATTCTATTTTGAAGAGAAATAGCAATTATGAATAATCTTTAATGATTTTGCTTAATTTTCAGAGCATTCCATTGATTTTTTATTTGAGCCATGAGTGAATACACAGCTGAATACATCCAGTCAAAGCTTGAGAAAGAGCTGAATGCAACCATTGTGGTAAGTATATAATTTACTTTTTATTGTTATTGTTATCTAATAATTTTATCCCTTCTAACTCTATTTAATTTATAAATAACTTTCAATATTTTACTAATGGGCCTTTTTTGTAGACTTGAACTATTGGCCAATTAGGTATATTTTTAATAAATGTTTTGAAAGTGACATTTGAATGATTGGTAAACTATGAGAATTGTAGTCATGCTGGCAGGGGTCTTATTCTTATCAATCTCCTTGAGATCAACTGTAAATTTTAAATGTTGTTCTTCCTGGTACATTTGTTTGCTGTTCTAATGATGGTTGGATGCTGATTGGATTCTTTGTCCGTAGGTTGTTTGCTGACAGCCTAAGCTGTGTGGTATGTGGGGACAGCAACATACTTGCCTACAACCTGCCTCTTGTTTAGCTCTCACATCTCATCTGTACAATATTACCTTGGTTGTCTAGTGCTTGACTGTGCAAGGTATCCACTCTAAACTGTATAAAAAAAACTACTCAAAATAGTGCTAACATTTTAAAAGGAAATATTGCTATTCTTTTTTTCTAAATCTGTTTCATTTGATGTTAAATTTTGTAGGACAATCAGTTACAGTGAATGAAATTTAATTTTAAATTTGTGTGATTTATTTACAAATTTCATTTAGGTATTCATTTCATTATATTTATTGGCCATGAAACCGGGACAGTCTAAATTTTGTACTTTTTATTAATGCAGTGATGAGGTATCTTGGTTAATTCTTGTTTAATATTTGTTTCTAATTCAAATTGTTTGGCTAAATTTCTTCTTATGATTAATTCATAGATATTGTCTATGTACACTCTTCTACACTTTAAATTCTATTTGTTGTTGTTAGATTTGAAATTATCATGTCTACCAAAATAATTGAGTCTGTGAGCATCATCACCGTGTTGGGCATTTTGCTTCGCTGGGCTGTCTCATTTCACCCGTACTCTGGTGCGGGAAAGCCTCCCATGTATGGAGACTATGAAGCTCAACGCCATTGGCAGGAAATAACTCTAAACCTCCCTGTTGCCTCATGGTACACGAACTCTACGGACAATGACCTCTTATATTGGGGGTTGGACTATCCACCCCTTACTGCTTACCACAGCTACCTCAACGCATGGCTTGCTTGGTACCTTAATCCAGATTACGTGGCCTTGTCCACATCTCGCGGTTATGAGAGTCCTGAGCATAAACTTTTCATGAGGTACACCGTCCTCATCGCCGATTTGTGCATCTTTATACCTGCTGCACTTCTATTTATGCGTGTGTCTAGTGGTTTGTATCTGTATAAAGTTGCCGCTAAATTCGACTTTTTAGCTTTGATGACTTACCCCGGCTTGATCTTGATCGACTACGGTCACTTTCAGTACAACAACGTATCTTTAGGTCTCTTTGTAGCAGCTGTGGCTGCCCTAACGGCCAGTAATGACACTCTCGGAGCAGCTTTGTTCAGTTTTGCTCTTAATTACAAGCAGATGGAGCTTTATCATGCACTTCCTTTCTTCTTCTTTCTGCTGGCGAAGTGTACTGCAGAAAAGTCGTGGTCGGAATCGCTTATTAAATTAGCCACCATTGGAGGAACTGTTGTGCTTGTTTTTGTCATCTTGTGGTCTCCGTACTTAACATCAATAGAATCATTAACACAGTTGATGAATCGTGTGTTCCCCATCAACCGTGGACTGTTTGAGGATAAGGTTGCCAGCGTCTGGTGTAGTCTTTCCATTGCCATAAAGTTCAAGGAGTTGGTGAATAACTTCCAGATGGCCAAACTGTGTTTGGTAACGACAGGCCTTTTGAGCTTACCATCATGCATTAACCTATTCCAAAACGGGACGATTGCTCATTTCAAATACTCGTTGGTTAATGTTTCATTCATCTTCTTCTTATTTAGTTTCCACGTACACGAAAAAAGCATTCTGCTGGTCGCCATACCCGCTTGCTTGTTGTTTTCCTCTGAATCATTCATGACAAGCTGGTTCTTGGGACTAACTGTATTCAGTATGATACCCCTCTTGGAAAAAGACGGCCTTTTCATCGCGAGTGTCGCTCTCATGCCTGTGCTTATGATCGTTTACCAAGTCACAGTTGCGCACTGCCAGTCCCTCAGCTTGCGCTGTGCTCTCACAGAGGGTCGAACGTCGTTGGATGTCTTCTTGAGACGCCGGGGTCTTGTTCTGTTCCGCGCGTCCTTCGCTCTCTGTGTGGTGCTCACGCTCATCTACAAGTGTGTCCAACCTCCTGTGCGCTATCCTGATCTTTTTAGTGTACTAATCGCCATTGTTTCATGCGCGCATTTCCTGTTTTTCGCTCTCTATTTCCACGTTCGCCAATTTTCTTTAAGCAAAGCCAAAGGTTTTGGCAAAAAGAAGAAGTAAATCATGCTCATGATCTTCTCTATTCATGTTGAGCAATAGGAATTTCGGGAAATTGTGGTGCTTCTCGGTAATTGATCCGGTAGGCAATATAGTTAAAATGTAGTATTGATTTTAACATACACTTCGCTTGTTAGTGAATGAAGTAGTTTTGTTTTATTTCTGACCTTGAATTAAGTTGTGCGTGTAGTGTTATTGTGTTATTAACAGGCTTAGATGTTTGTTCTGTTTGTTCGTCATTTCTGTTCTGTTCATCCATCAAGGTCATCAAAACACAATAAAACAGCTTTCATAGGGGATGTACCCAATCGATACATTTTTAAATGTGATAATCAATAAAATCCAGAATGCCAAAATTCGCTTCACTGTTCGCAAATAATCGTTATAATACTTTAGTTATATTAAATTACATAGTTGTTTTTGATTTTAGGAATTTGTTGTCGTAGCACTTGCGTATTTAATATTGTCAAAATTTTCTTATATCTTTGCTTCTCTGTTTGAAATATTCCATAATTTATTCATATAGTTGCATAATTGAATTTTGTCGCATTCTTTTGTATGTTGAAGTATTCAAACAACTAGGGTAATAACTACTGAACGTATTTTTGTTCATGCGGTAACTTTTTTGTGAAGAATTGGAATGTATATGTACCTTTGATTCGATCTTGAAATTTCCCTGAACCTTAGCTTGCTTAGTGTAAAGTAAATACATCTAATTTTAGTAAATATTAAGAAGTTCCATCATCTTGCGAGTTCAATGATAATATCTAATTTTGTTAGGCGTTTAAACGACCCAAGTCCCTCGTTCGTGAAACTGCGCTACTTTTCGGAATGCTTGCTTAAAATAGTGTGTACTGAAATTGCTGATGAAGTAATTTTCCTTTAAAAAATTGAGAAAAATTAAGTAATTTTGCTTTATTCCTTAGACGATTCCTTAGATTATCTCTCGTTAATGTGTAGTGATATCGAAACACTTGATTGAATGCTTAGAAATAATTCCTCTTGATTGCCATTACTTTTTGCTGAAAAATTTCACGGCAACTGAAATTGTTGAATATTAAAGTGTGCTGCTAAATAAAATCCCATTTTCATTTTCCTTTCTCTAACGTTATTTATTTATAACACGAATGCCTAGATCTCTGTACCTGCAAACCGTAAGTAACGCCAAAAGTTCAATAGATAAATGCTGATGTAGGAACGAATCTTGAATAGATAAAATATAATACTGGTTTTGGATTCAAAATTCGAAAATTATTTGTCCTTTCTAAACTTTAGTGTGCTCTAGAGAAAGTGAATGTGTATTAATAAAAAATGCATGGCACATCTTTGTCAATATCAAATCATTTAATTCATAAATTAATCCCAAGTTATCCCGGCGCAGCTGATGCTCCCGTAGCGTGTTAACTTTGAAAAAATGCAAACTGCTTGAGAACTACTGTGACTACTCAGTTCTTTTTTGACTCGATATAATCATGGTTTATTTCTTTATTAAGAAGTGGTTCATCAAAATAAGGAAAATCCTATCCTGGCTTGGAATTCATCAATTTTCAGTTTCATGTGAGCCGTTTGTATCATGGTATATGCCGCACATTTACTCACCTGTCATATTAATGTAAGAATGGAGTGCCGACTTTCTTCGGACGCATTTACAAAGTTTAAATAGATTACTGATCCACGTCCAAGCCACGTGTTCAAATATCGTTTACGACAGCGATTATGTCTTGAAATCAACGCAGAAATGTAAAGCGAGTGATTATGCTAGTATAATAAACAGTTCACTTGCATTTTATTTTGGGCCTGGTGGTCACCGTGCGAACGGTTATATGCTATTAGAATTCTGAATCATTTCAAAGCGTTGCAGTAGCCATTCGAACGATTATATGCTTTCTAATAAAATCACGAACACTTGCATTTTAGAGCGTGGAGGACGAGAGCTCCTTTGTTAGGCATCGCTAGTGGGGCACCATGATTGTATATTGCATTTCCATGCAAGCGATTACATTCTAGTATAATCATGAAACGCTCGCATTTTATCTAGAACGTGGTGGACGAAAGTGACGGGTGTGGTGGCAAGTTCAGCGTGGTGGTGGTGTCCACCGTCTTCCAGGGCAAGCCGCTCCTGCAGCGGCACAGGTAAGCTAGTCTGCCTACTCAGATTGTCTATTTTCAGATAGTGTATCGTATGTTTTTTTCATGATATATTGCATGAAAAAGTATGCTGAAACGTTAATTCAACTTCAAACTTTGCCAAGCGCATTTGTAATTGTTATGGTGTTCTATACATAAAGTAATTATAAAGTCGGTATAATTTTTTTCTGTTTTGATCCACTCGTCATAAATTTATTCAATGCGAACAACATTTTATGTTTGGTCTAGCGCATCGCTGGTATAAGTTGCCAAGTGGCCACCGGACTTTCATTTTTTACGGTCTCGGTGGCGGCACTATCGAGGGAGGCCACCTCCGTTAAACACTTTGACTACGATTGCTTCATCTTGTACTATTATTTCATTTTTTGTAGTGTTTTTAAACACGGTTGCCAGACGGTTATTTTTTCCGGACGAATTCCGTGATTAAGTTTTTCTCAATTGCGTTGGCCGGCTAAAATTTATTATAGGGGGACTTACTAATTGAATTTTAAGTACCGGAAGAAGAAAATAAACGGAATTTTTATAGCGGAGCCTACAAATAAACTAGTATATATTGGGTTATCGGCCTTTTTTGTTCTAGGATTTGGCCGATTTTAGTCAACCTGAATAATGCACCACTTCGTCCTGGAGAAATACATTTCGTGGTACGCATATGTACCACTTCGGAGTCAACGTGTTAATGATAGTGTATAAGCTTTTTTTTTTGTTTTTGTTTTGTTGAAGGAATTGAAATAATTAAAATACATCACAGCAATAGTAATATTCACGAATTAGAATCAAATGATGAAATAAATATTCTCAATAAAAACGCACTTGGTGCTCCGTGTGTTCGTATGCGTTCACGCTCCAGTAAAGTCGTGAGCTATTATTGCTCGCGCGTGAGGAAAGCTCGACGCACGGCAGGTGCGGCCGCGAGGCGACATGCGCGCGTCGCCAGACCCGCGCTCGCTGCAGCCACTCGCAGCTTTCTTTTCCTGCGTCGTCTTTCTTTCTGGTAGTCGATGTTGTTGATGGTTTGCAGCTGTTGATGACTGTTTTAGGGTTAATTGTTATTCCTTTTGCATTGATTGTTGTTTTTTTGCGCATTTTTTCATTTATGGAAAAAATGCACTATTGTGCTCGCCATGTCCGTCTGTCTGTCTGTCCGTCTTTCCATGACCTCAAGTTTTCGTCGACGAGAAAATGCGCTCTCTGTCACTCACTGCAGTGAGTACTGAGTTATATTTTTTTGTAATGTTCTTTTTGACGTTGATTTTGTCGTTATTATTTGCGTCAGTAATTTTATTTTGTCACCACTAACGTACCTACTTATCCGTTGTTGATGTCACTGCCGCTAATAACATGCTTTTTTCTGAGAATCACTTTCACTCAATGCGTTAGTATTTTGCGTTATTTCTTTGTAGCTACTGATGTGTTACTTTTTTATTCGTTTCCGATGAGGCTTTGTTTATTGTTGGGATATTTTTAACTTCACATAAAACTTCGAAAACAAACCAAAAAGACTATAATGCTTCAGCCTCCCGTAAGAAAACCTGGAGTGAAAAACTCGATAAACCCGGAATTTTGAAATTATTCATGTTAGTGCCACACATGTTTGTTGATGTATTGTTGAATTTTTGTTGAGTTTGAGAGTTCGTGGTAGCATGCGCCACATGTTGTGTGGTAGCATGCACCTCATATGTGGTGCTGCATAACGCTGCATCAGCGAACACCTCGCAGCTCGCTATAGCCCTGCCATCACCAGCGCTTGCTGACGCAGTCACACGCTTTAGCGGTGAACAGCCGCGCATTGCTGGCCCGATCTCAGCTGGTGTTGCACGTGAAAGCGAGGAGTGTACCGTGTGTCATTTTCGAACTGAATTGCATATGTATTTAGGTAAACTCATTCAGGGAGTAAAAAAGCCGATTAAGAATTTGTAAGAAGCGAGTTCCATGTACACTGCACTTTTGTTTTTCGATAATTGTGGATTGTCTTCTAACAATACAAATCATCTTGCGGTGAAACTAGACCCCCAGACGTGACCGATCCTGACACGGCAACTTCAGATATAGGCTCACTTAGGCACGACATGCAACTCTCTTTTAATACTACTAGGGTGTTCGATCCTATTACTTTGTTTGCACTACTCAAATTGTGTTATTCTCGTCCGCCTCTAAACTTATAAGAAAATTTTGGAGCGAGACTTAGCGGAATTATCTTTCATTGTACGCAATATTCTTTATATATTTTGTTCACCTGCTCTAAAGGAACAGTGCAGCTTCACCGATGTGCTGCGTGATCTTAAGAAAACGTAATGATGTATCAAGTGCTCTCGTTTTCGTGATTTTGTTACTCTGACATTATTATTATTACTGAATAGTGACATATGAGATGTAAGAATTAGATTCCTAATTTAAAGAAATAACACCAGTATTTATTCAGCAATGTAGAGTGATAAATGAGTACAAAAATTCATCACTCAAAATAAATGTGTAGATGAAACATTGACATATGCTTTTTACTTAAATATGTTGGGTTTTCTCACTAATTTTCTGAGGTACAGTGAGATTTATTTTGCTTAACTCGCAACAAACAACTGCACGGGTATATAAGTTGAGAGCACGTTGCGAGTGTGATTGCTTCCTTCCTAACGTGTTTAGCTCTGACATTTCAATGCTCTGTCTATCTATTTTAAACCATCTTCTTTCATGTGGTTTTAAGGCCTGGTACTTGAATGACTTCTAAGATAAGATATTTTGTAGAAGCAATTATATGTACAGTCTATAGTGACTATTCTACAACATGAAATCGTTCTTATGCAGCAGCGCACTGTTTGAAGGTCTGTGTTCTTTCTTGTTCTAGAGCTATTGTCCCACATTGAAGTGAAGCCCTATTTTGGATCTACGCAACCTTCATTTTAAGCTGTGCTATCTCCATTACGTGCGTTCTTCAATGTCTTGCAGTCTGTGCTATCTATTTGCAATCGAAAGAGATAATGGCTCGTATCATTTTCTTTGAGTGTTCTTTTGTCATGACAGAGGCATATAATCGTCAACCAAGCGCTTCAAGTGGCAGTGCTAAATCATAAGCTTTCCCTGGCAGTTGAATTATGAAGTGCGTCTAGGACGATAAACTTGCAAGAAGATAAGAAGTTCATTAAGTTCTCGAGTATTCATTACATCGAATCAAAGAAATTCGATCTGGCGTTGGCACAAATTAGTACTCGTAGGCATGTCATTCATATTAATCATCAGTTGGGACTATCTAGAGACGTTGGTGCTCAAAATTAGTTTCTTTATTTGGATTTAATTATGTGAGGAATGTTGAGATACGTTATCAATGCATTCGTCTGTTGATATGGGGTTTTTATTGTGAATGTGTCTAATTTCGTAGTTTTGTTAGATTGCATTTCATTCATTCATTCAATTTCGAGTCATCACAGGTTTATATTGGGAACTGTAGTGCATTAATTTTTATGACCGATAACATGATTTATCTAGAAAGTAATAGAGCTTTAATAACAAACTTGCATACGACGACAGTAGTTTTCAATGCCCCTAGTTTATAAGCCACAGTTTTAATATAGTTCTAACTGCTGATTTGAAGTTGTTTATAACTATTTACTTTTTTATCTGCATCACAATTTTACGATTCATTTAAAGGACGATTATCCTCAAAATATACAATTCGTGTTTTTTCAGATTGGTTAATTCCGTCCTGGAAGAAGAGCTGAAGAAGATACATGCGTTTTCCATGAAGACCTATACGCCGGAGCAGTGGGAAGCCCAACAGCAACAGTGAAAAGTTCAGTTCATCTCGGAGAGTTCATATTTTCCCCATATTACTATTTGATCAAAATTGTAACGTTTCAGTGTTGAACCAAGGAAAAGATTTGTATTGTACCTTTTGAATTTATTTAGCGCCTCGTATTATACGAAGTAATTCAAATTGAAAACTTTTCCATTTATTGGCTTTCACAATATACCGGATTGGGTTCAACATATTGCATATGTACGTTTGCCGAAGTAGAGCGAACCGTCAGTTGTTCCTTTTTTGCTAGCTAAATCTTCGGTTCATTTGTGTAGGACGACAGCAAAGTTTTTGTTGGATCATTACAATAACAAGGCGGTCATGTCGAAGTGTGCGCCTCCGACTTTCGAGACGCTCGTGATATCTGCCCCCGGCAAAGTTATTTTGTTGGGTGAGCACGCCGTGGTGCACGGCAAGCGTGGCGTGGCGCTCAGTCTGGACTTGCGCACGACACTTACCCTCACCAGTAACAATGATACGCTTTCTCTAAACCTGCCGGACGTCGAAATCAAGGAGTGTTGGCCCTTAACCGAAGTTCAGAGACTGTGGGGACTGCTCGGTATCAAGAATCACAGGGAATTCAAGGCAGACGCTGAAGTCGCTCATCTCAAACCCGAGCAGGGAAAAATAATAAAGCGTTTCTTGGGTGTCACAGAAAATTGTCAGTCCCAGAGAACTTTGGCTCTATTGTCCTTCTTCCACTTGCTTACGAACATTCTCCCAAGCCCCGCGAGTTTTTCTATTCACGTCAGTAGCCAGATACCCACGGGTGCTGGGCTTGGCAGCTCAGCAGCTTACGCGGCCTGTCTTACTGGAGCTTTGTTGGTCTTGGCTGGCCGCGTGAAAGCCGACGCCTTCCGATCTGAAACTGCAGAGACAATCCGACTTCCAGCGCTGGAGCTGGCGAGTAAATGGACTTTTACTAGCGAAACCATCATGCACGGGTCGCCTTCGGGCATAGACAATACTACATGTTCAATGGGTGGCGTAGTGAGCTTTAAAGATGGCGATATACATTCTTTGGGCCCCTGTGGCCTGCAAATAATGCTGGTCAATACCAAAATTCCTCGCAGCACCAAAGCACTGGTAGATTCAGTGAGGCAGAAGCTGCAGCAGTATCCTAAAATTATCAACCCTATTCTTCAAGCCATTGATTCTTTGTCTGAAGAATCGCTGTTGATTCTTAAGCAATTATCTACATTGCCTTCCTCTGAATCCAATGGCCATGAACCTGTTGAAACAGAAACTGATGTCGCATCTGAATCTGTTCTGTACCAAAACCTGGGAAACTTGATAACAATCAACCACAGTTTATTATGTGCACTTGGCGTATCACATCCCAGCCTGGAAAAGGTGGTGCAACTTGCGGACGAGTTCGGTCTGCCGGCCAAGCTCACGGGCGCTGGTGGTGGTGGCTTCGCTTATATTTTGCTGCCGAAACACAGGAAAGCGGACGCCTTGAAGCAGTGCATGAATGCACTCCTGGAGCTGAATTACCAAGCCTGGATTGTAGACTTGGGGGTGCCGGGCTTGTGCCTTCACAGCTGCAGTTGATCGTTACTGCTGTCATTAAAGTCATCTCGCTATTTTGTTTTAAAAATGTTATGCATGCTTCTGGGTTATGGTGATTTTATTCTATGCACGATATATGGTGCACGATTCACCATTGGAATTACACCCTATTCCTGATCTCACGCGTTCGTTCCTTGATTTTTCTAATCAAAACCATCTCAACGCCAGTATTTCGACCCTTTTCTTGAAATGATTCTAATTCTAAGATAATTTATAATTTCGAGTTGTATGTTTCTTAGATATTATTCCGAAAAATTCCTAGCTTTATAGACTGTTTTCCCTGAAATTATCCAGCGACATTTTCATCAATTTTGTGCGCATGATGATTTATTAATGAATATTAGAGGACTGAATTTATCAAAATTATCACCAAAGTATCTTTTTGAATAACTGTAATTTCAATACGAAAACTGCGTTAAATGGGCGCCGTAAAATCCGCCGTAGCGCGACTTGCCTAACATGGCATTTATCGAAGCAATATTGCCCAAGACCGTTCAATTATCACGTTAGTTCTTTGCGTAAATTTTGTGTAAAATATGACTAACTTGGCTCAATGCATCGACTTTTGAGTGGTACTGGGTCCCATTGCAAGATGTTAATATGCCTTTACAGATGTTGAGCTTACTGTACAATATTTATGTATTAGATGGATAAATGAAATCAAATGCAATTAAATTGCTATTCATTTAATGATATGTAATAATATTGTCTTGAATCTGTTACAAACTTAGTGGTTGTTGGTGGTTCTCACGTCGCAATAGCTCGATGGTTTCTTGAATGCGAAATCATCTAACCTTGTTCGAGTTCCAACTCATGCTTCATCTGATAAACAATGCGCTGGCGTTTTACATTGTGTCTATCAAGGTGTAAATTTTTAATCGCGTTGTTCATTGAGATGCTGTCGATTCATCATGTACCATTCGACATTAATTGAATACGTCTAGTACCTATTCAATTTCATAAAATTTGCGATCTCAAAATTTTTACCACGGTTGAACTGATGGTAGTAATGCTTACAACTGTACATTTATTTATACGCTTTCATATTTGAGGCATTTTGATTCTTTGAATGTCCTTCTTCAGTGACTAATACGAAGGAAGTTGATTGTGAAATATCTTCATCTTAAGGTGCTTTGGAACATCACAGGATTTATGCTTAAGATCCCTGAAGACCATACGTAACATTTTGTTCACATGAGCGGTAATGACGTGTGATATGACCTATAAAATAACTGAAATTTTTTATTTCGATAATCTGTTACTTCGTATTCTCTGATTTTTTTTTCTTGTTGACCTAAAGCCGGCTAACATTCACTGTGCTAATTATAATAATTTTGTTTGCTTCTAAAGCCGACTCTGTAGGTACATCTTTCGATTTTAAATGTTCTTTTTGTTAAACTCATCCTCGGAATGAGGAGTTCACCCTATAAATCCCATTGATCTTCTAATAAAGATTCACTTGACAATTTGCATTCATGAAATCCGACTTTTGACGACCAAGGAAAATAATTTTTTGTTGACAGCATTGCTTGTATTAAGTTTTTGTAAGCTTAAACAATTCAGCGCATAAATTTAAAATTATTTTTTGGTACTTTGTCCAGTAAATTGAAATTTTTTTCATTACCTATAGGTTCGTTTAATCATGACCAAGATATCACATATGCTGCAATGTAATTCGCACAATACAATAAACTAATCCAATCTTTGACCTGTTCATGAAGAATCTAAAATATCCGCAAGATTTTATGACGAGAGTTATGAATTGATTGTACGCGTTACAGGTTTGCGCAAAGGTTATCTCACCTTATTTCTCGAACGTATTTTTCCTGACCTAAAATCTGCTACGAACAGTTGTGTCTTCAGTAATTAAGCTCTATGTTGAATCTGTCCCATACGCTCATCTCTTTCTTAGGTCCTTTGATTGGTGGAAGCTCAGAAGTAAACTTCAGAAGTGGCAGAACCTGCGCGGCAAACAAGGGTCAATTAACAGCCAACACATGACTTCAATATTGCTCATTATCTCCAAACTTTACGAAAGTTTGAAATCTAGAAAATTCAATCGAAAACTACATAGAATAATTTGTGTCTTGATTCGATCGAAGAAGGACTAGGAAACCTCACCCGTAAACACATTGAAATCATTACTAAATTACACCAAGTGACTGACTATCACGAGGGTATGACACGCTTCATTTTGTAATGCATGTCAGTGGAAAGAATAAAGAACGCGATAATAATTAATTAAATTTAATGTTCCAGTATCTGGCAAGGAATTATATCGATGATCTTGAATCATGCCCCGTTTGTAAATTAATTTCATTTAGCTCCAAGCAAGTTAAGCATGAGAACTAAACAGGAGATTGAGTGATAACTTTAAATAGATTAAACGATCCAAAATTCTCTAGGGGTGGATAGAGGCACGTATTCTTCCTGCGATTGTGAGCAACCTACCTATGTAAAAATTTTCAACTTAACCTTACGCCTACTGGTACACTAAGCGTCGTTAGTGAAATTCGTACCTGACGGCCTCGTAACTTGTCTGCAGACTAAGAGTTTACTACATCTCGACTTATCCAAGTCCTTGGTGGATAGCTAGCTAATAACACTCGCCTTGCGGTGCTGCAGGGCGAGTCTCTGCTTGCAGAACTCGTAAAGCTCCAACTCGTCAGCAAGTTTGGACCGAAGAACATGCAACGCCTGCGTTGAGAGCGGCTTCGTCCGTTTGGGCAGTCGGTTAACGTTCCTGTCTTCTTCGAACTCTGCCATAACAAGATAACAGTATTTTTATATGAACAATTTCTTTAATATGTGTCGAAATTTAAATTTGACACATGAATGGAAGGGAGTGCAGCCGTACACTACCAATTTTGTGCACAAATCACCCCTGAATGGAACGCTTAGCATATTTTCGTAAGACCACTAATCGTAGATAAAGCATACCGTCCGTAATTAGCCCATGACATTATCTTTTTCTGAATATTAGTAGCTTTGATCCACAATAAACGAGAGCAAATAAGCTAGAGTTTAATGATCACCGACCACTGAACAATAAGTCGAAACATTACTTCACATCCTGACTATAGCTCGAACTGTAGCGTACAACGGACTGCCCCCAATCGGCCTTGCTCGTCAGGGGAACTGCATGAAACCTGCCTTGCACCATCAGGCCGCAGATAGAATACGACTTTCAATGCATCCTCAAATTACGAAACTTTTAGCTTACAGGATTTGAGGTTAGGTTTCAGAAAGCATAATTCTGTTTCAAAATCTATCGTCTTTCGACATTACGCCGTTCGACCGTGGGCTGCTTCGATGCACGGGCGACATACGGATGGCAATCCATTCGTATGTCGCCCGTGGCTGTATGTACTGCAAGGTTCCGGCGCGCTATATATGTCAAAGCGATGCAGAATTTTTTCTTGCATCGTCTGCGCGCTGGCAGGCGATGCTAGGGCATAGTATAGCAGGCTGTTTACCTGTGGGCTGATTTATCTACTTCAATGGGTGTGAATTATCTGCTGATTTGCGGCTGATAATGGTGGGGAAAGTGTTGGAGGCTACGTTCTTGAGGGAAGGGATAATGATAATTCATTCGAATCAGGACTAGGGTTGTCTGCAACAGTCGTACCAAATTCTGACGTATGAAATTACTCAACGCCTAATGAATACGTGAGAGCTTGGATTGTGAACTCAAGAATAATAATAACTCAACTGTTTTCTTAGTGCGTGGCAAGCGAAAGAAACTCCCAGAAACCAATCGATTTCAACCTTGTTCATTTCCTACAACTAGCAAGTTCTTGAAAACTTCTAACAAACTTGGATATTATATCGATCGATTTTAAGATCTTTCAAGTGTAAGAACTGACCGGGACTCCAGTAGCGCTGTAAAGCGCCTTGGAAGAAGGCTGGAAGGTAATGCTGCAGCACAGCAAGCGTGGCGTTCCATTCCTCGAGCACTCCCACCACCGAGTACTCGTACTCCGCAGTGTACTTAGCACGCTGCAGGGCCTTCTTGTTGCCGCGCTTACTGATGAATGGTAACGAACGTTAGAATAGAATAGAAATGTCGGCACTGAAGAAATAGGCCCATGACAAACGTTACTTCATTCGAATACGAAAACAAAAAATTTTAGAGAAATTTTCTAAATCTTTTCTAGAAATTTTCCAACTTGACAATTTCCAGGCACGAACTACAATCGAGGATAAATCCATGACAAAGAATCATAATATTTAAATAATCATAATATTTAAATAGTTAAAACTTCTTATAGGGTTTGAACACTGTGAGCGATAATGTTGAATACATCCAGCAAATTTACCGTACTACTTCCATTGCCGCCTTTTAAAATAAAATGTTGAACAAAAATCGTACACGCAGAAGTCGTGTTGGCCACACAAGAAGGGCACTGAGCGTTCGAAGTCGACCTCCCCTTCCATCAAGGCGCATTCTGCGGCCTCGTGAAGAATGCAGTCATCCAGTTCTTGCCAGTACCATCTTCGACCTACGGCGCATTTGCCTCATCATTACACATATATCAATATACTCTGCAACATAAAATTTAATTCATGCTCTACAACAGAATTCCCATGCATAAATATTGAGTGACAAACGCCTCATCAATCGAAATTACTTCTAACGATATTAAACGAAATTTTAGTCTATTTGACGTAGCCATATCAGACCCCGCACCCCTACGACGAATATGAACGCTTCTAAGTTCTAATCACTGAAACAAAGATGTCCGATGCTTGGAATGGTGATGTCAGAAAATATGATGCTTACATCAAATGTTGATGCAAAAAGATATGTATCTCAAAGAACTCGCGCACCTGCTCCCGGGTTTTTGCCGTCCAGAGCTGCCATGTATTTTTTGGAAGTATCGCGGTGCGTGCGGCGATGATGGTACTGAGAGATGAACTGCTGTACAGGGTCGCGCAGCAGCGTGATGCTCGCGGGTCGCTGTTGCACGTATGGACTGCCATGAGCGATATTAAATATTAGCAAATACCAAAATCGAACTATATTTGGAAGAAATATATATATATAAGCTTAACTAGCACTCAAAAAGTTATTTATATCTCATTTATTCATAGGACGCCATGGCAAAACTTACCTAGTTTATTTGCAAACATTATTTTTGAACGTTAAATCTCAGATACCTCTCAAGTATTTCTCAGTTGGTATGCATGCTCCAAGAAATATTTAATGCGCGATTTTCGGTTACTCAGTATTTCAGACATTGTTGAGTTCCTTCATGCCATAATACCTTTTAAATTCTGTGAAGTTTATGTACAACGCAAGTCTGTCGTATGTCTTCGGCCAGAAGTTGTACTCGAACCAAATGGCTAGGTTCCGTTGCTCATCTTTGGTCATGAACCTGCACACAATATCAGTGACAGTACGAACTGTATTTATTAATGAAGATATAGGTTAATATAACTTCCGGTAAGCATATACTACTACCTAACACACTTAATCAATTCAAAAACGAATGAGTGACATAGTTATTAAAGATAGGAATAAATAAACAACTGCATAAACATGTATAACGGGTATAACATTAATCATATCGTTTAGTTTCATTTATTCATAAGAGTTTAATGACACACTTCAACTTTAACGCTTTTTATGGTTAATAGTAATGTCAAACGTGCTGCTTCTCTAAAATGTTAACGCACCTCTGCCACGGTGTTCTGTACACGTGCTCCTGATGCTGATAATCGAGATCAGATCCAAGCGCCTGCAACAAGGCTACCAACGTCTTCCCGCCACTGCGCGGAATGCGGTTAAAGAACAGCCACATTTGTTCGGGCATGGTATTGTTCCGCGACGACGGCGCGATCGCGCGGGTCATCAGGTGCTGTAGGACCTCTTGCTTTTCATGCCAGTAAGGCTCCTCTGTGGTCAACCTACAGAATAAAACTATGCAATTTCTGCAGAAAAATCCGCGATTAACATTATTTATTATTTAATGTACCTGTAAACTAGACTCGAATTGAAGCTTTGAATGATATTGTTTTTTTAAGTACCCGAAAACAAAAATCAATCTTTGGCGTTAGAAGGCATGTATCAGTCTTCTAATTTCACGAAGTTTCTCACTTTTGAGTTGAATCCATCTTAATTGGAATATCATGGATATTATTGATGCGGAGTGGGGCAGTGTTGTGAAGATCCGCTGTGTCATCACCACTCGAGACAGGCGCGTGCCGACCTATGAGTCCTGACGACAGCAGCAGCGAGACTGCATACAACTTCAGGGTCACCACCACCGCTGCATACGGAGCAAGCCTGCGAGACGAGACGGGAGAATAAAACATAAGATTAAGCAGTGAAAGCTCACTGTCAAGAAATTGATGAGCTAATGATAATTTCCAGCTATTGTGTCAGGAGCCAATTAATATACCCGACAACCGTTTGAGACCGATTTCTTGATCGTTCGCGTGAATCCGGTAATTATTTTCGATTGGACAGTTTTTAGTATTTGCAGCAATTGGACGACGTTTTAAAAATCTCACTTAAAAATTTGAAAGTGAAGCCAATTTAGATTATTTTTCAAAACTAACTTAACTAATGAGTAAGAGTTAACAACTTTCCTTAAGACTTCTCGAAAACTCGGAGTTTATTTTTTCAAATATCATTTCTAAGCGAACAACCTAGAAATGAGCTTTCATTTTTCAGTCTCTTGAAAAGAGCTTTCATTGATAATCAAAAAAGGTCATATCCTATTACTAGTAACCCTACGCATACATCATACATCTATCGTCATACATTTTCCTACATCTAGACCATAGATTTCTTCAAAAATCATTCAAGCCGCAACTATACAGAGGAGTAGCCAGGCACCTGAGAAACGGTCCAGCAGCTGACGCTTCCAGCGACCGCTGCAGCTGCAGCAACCTCAATCGCATCGCTGCCTAGGGATGTGCGAGTGTGCGGTGTCACTCATATAAATAATGGGGGAAATTCTGTCCATACAGAGTGGACAGAAAGAGGCAAGGAGAAATGGAAAAGACTATGGATTAAAATCACCGAAAAAAGTGTGAATGAAGTAGAAAATCGGATGAGTTTTCAGATAACAAATTCAATGAATGGCGATCGGATTTGTAGGAGAGGATGACAATTCTCGATGCAGCTGACCGGTATAGTGTTTAGTTAATGAGTGCGCCACAGAAACTTACTTATTTGAAAGGTCAATAAAAACAAAAGTACTTCAGTTATTGTTTTAATTTTTTTTTATTCGAGAAAACAGTATCCCAAATTTTTTTTCATACAGTTTTGAAAATTAAATCTCATGAATGACGGCCTCCATTGTGCATAAACTAATGAAGTCGCTTTTTTTTATAATGGTTTCCACTCTATGCAGCATATCAATCGGTATTTTGGCAATGACGTCGCGAATGTTGTTCTTGAGGTGTGCTATGGTCCGTGGTCGATCGACATAAACCAGAAATTTCAAATATCCCCATAAAAAGAAATCGCATGGAGTCAAACCTGGAGAGCGTGGCGGCCATTGGAGATCGCCTCTGGGTGAGATGAGGCGGTCGGGGAAATGATGTCGCAACAAATTAATCGAGTCTCGTGCTGTATGTGTTGTGGCTCCATCTTGCTGAAACCACACGTTCCTAAAGTTCATTTGTTCGAGTCTTGGAAGAAAAAGTTCCTCGATCATGTTCCTGTAACGAGCTCCATTAACGGTAACGGCGCGTTCGTTTTCTTAAAAAAATAAGGACCAATTATTCCCATTATACCGACGTCGCACACCAGACAGTAACTCGCTCACAGTTAAGTGGCTTCTGGTGAAACTCACGTGGATTTACACCACACCAATAACGCATGTTTAGCCTGTTGACGCAGCCGGAAATGTGGAAGTGAGCCTCGCCAGTCGCCACTGAAAAAAAAAACGACCGCGTCTTCAGGCAGGTTGTCAACCAACATTTTACATGCATTTTGACGGGCAACAAAATCGCGTTCAGGTAATTCTTGCACTACAGCAAATTTATTTGAGAAACTTTGAGAAACAAACTTGGGAACTTTCCCCTTCAGATGCACCCCCTCTCGCCCCTCTACCCGACCAACTAACCGCACAGGAATTTTTTCAAATAAGTAAGTTTCTGTGGCGCACCCTGTAGTTACCTACTTCTGCTGCTGACACTAGTCTGGTTCTAACAACTTCATATAATTAGTTTATTTCAAGCATCTCAATCTCCATTCGAATATTGTTCATTAGGATTACAGTACGTGCATCAAGCAATGCTATACACACTGATGAGCTGCAGCACAACAAAAGTTAAACAGAAAGCAATGTTCCATAAAATTCACTATTCCTCGCTTGAGGACGCAAGTGTGATTGGTGAAGCCTGTGTAGAAGCACCCGCTACTGTGCTACAGTTCATTGCCTGCAGTACAGTAACTCCCTCCTGAAAATGACGCTCATTCTTTTTCTCGCATGACTGATGCTTCATTTAGATCGAAATCGAATGCCGTTTCTACCGCGCATATTTTTACTTCATCCAAATATGGAATGATTTGTAATCATATCTACACTGAAATGTAACTGAAAATACATTGCTTCTTTCTCACTTTTTGATAAGATTTAGACTAGCTATTTATTTTAATTAATCCAAAAATTATCCTGAATTTTATAATATGTGCACAGAGTACATCCTGAATCGTTATTTTATTATTTTTATTGATGACAATATTATAAATTGCGCGAAATTTTATACAGATTTTGGTTTTGACATTTTGCCCAAGTTGCAGATCATTTCAATGCAAGAAAATAAAAACATTTACCAAGTCAAACCATAATTATTGTTCTATGCACTAACAAATTTTTCCACAGAAGCCATTTCATAAAATCTATTTATTCTACTAGCAGCACGATTAGCACCAGTCAGCACGAGCACCGGCTCAACAATGACGCGAAGTGAAACGTTTCCCGCTCTTCCTAGCTTGTGCTCAGGAAGCTCACCAACATCTACCTATAGAATCATCAGCGCAAAACGGTACATGATAGCTGCAGGCCGCAGCAGTATAAATAAGGTCGAGTTATGCTCTTGTTCTGACGAATAATGACACAAATTATACGATTTCACTGTTCGAAAAGGAATTACCTCACTTTCACATGCATGATTTATATTTAACTCCCTTTAGACTTTAGAGCAGTGGTCCCCAAACTTTTTCAGGCTGGCGCCCAATTTGGCTCCCTAGTGAACTTTCAGCGCTCCCCACAGACACATATAAAAACATACGCCTCTTTCTTGAAATTTAGTACGCTGCAATTTTGATAGATAAATGTTAAACACAAATGTGAATTTCACAAATAGAACCCCATTTAGTGAACCAATATGTTTTTAAGATGTTTTAACTGTTTCAGCACAAGAAACCTAGGACGTCTCGGGCGAATTTACGGCCGGACTCGTGGCCAGTGCGCACGACAAATCTCCAAATTCAATTATCAAGTAGGCTAATATTTCCCAAATTAATGAACGCAGTTCAAGGAAACTTGGAACATATATTCATCAGAACCTAAGGTTGATTTTTAGTTCGTAAAAATTTTTAAATTTCACCTTCATTCGTGAGTTATATTGCGATAAAGGCCGAAATTCGCAGTGATCAAAGAATTTTTTCCAAACTACTGAACAGATTTGAACGACATTTTGAATATACAGTCCTAGCTACCAACCGTTGATTTCTTGGCTTATAAAAATTTTCGATTTTACCTTCGTTTGCGAGTTTTTTTTTTTCATTTCACAGTCATTCTTGGTTTCACACTTCCTTATATTCGGCCCGTATCGCCGGATAATTAATTTGTCGCTTAAATTCGCGGTGATCAAGAAATTTCTTCTAAACTACTGAACAGATTTCAACGAAACTTTGTATATAAATACCTAACCTCTCAACGGTGATTATTAGCTCGCGACAATTTTTCTATTTTGTTTTCGTTTGCGAGTTATACAGATATAGGAGGAACGACCGGCTTTTCAACCGGCCGGTTTAACCAAGAGCCGTTTACGTATATCCGTATACGTATAGCCGTATAACTCGCAAACAAAGGCAAAACGAAAAAAATATAGCGAGCTAAACGTCACCGTTGCTGAGGTTAGGTATTTAAATACCAAGTTTCGTTCAAGTCCATTCAATAACTTTGGAAGGAATTTCTTGATTACTGGGAATTTAAGCACGTATTGCTGTTTAAATCAGGGATGAAGGTGAAATGAAAAAAAAAACTCGCGAACAAAGGCACAATCGAATATATTTTCAGTAGCTAAACATTAACGTTCGATAGTTAGGACTGTAAATTCAAAACTTCGTTCGAATCTGCTCAATAGTTTGGAAAATGTTTCTTGATTATCCGGTACTGTGAATTTCAGCCCGTATTGCCATATAACTATGTCAAAAACAAATGAAGGCAAAATAAAAAAAAATCACAAGCTTAAGATTGCCGTTAGGTCCTAATGAATACGTGTACCAAGTTTCATCAAGTTAAGTCATTAGTTTGAGAGATATTACTTAAACATTGAATTGGAAATTGGCCGTGAGATCGGCCGCGAGTCCGGCCGTTAATTTGTCCGAGACGTAAACCCAGTAGAGGTTAAAGAAACAGATCTGGGTGAAAAAGCCATCGCTGGGAGTCATGTGCTGCACGTCTTGTGTCCAAATCTTCACGCAAGCGTTCGAACTTCTGACCTCGACTTCGGACTACCGCCCCCCTATCGCCCCCAAATGCTTTCTTCTTCCTTACCGCCTCCCAAAATCTTTCCACCGCCCCTAGGGGGGCGATATCGCCCACTTTGTGAACCACTGCTTTAGAGCGATACCTTCTATAAGTGACTTGATGAAACGTCAACAAGTACTAATTTCATTCGGATCTTATGCGCAGTTCTCACTTCTAATGTTTGATTGATCCTGTAGACGTTTAGTGTACATTATAAATTAGAAATATTCGAGCGTAGCCGAATATAAACAGAACTAACTTCTTGGAACGCAGCACGACGTACTTGATCGACCATCGAGCGTTCGGTGAATCATTATGAATATGAGTGGACGCTGACAGCTCTGATCGACCGAAATTTCATTGTTTATTTCAAACTGACTGAATGCTGTATATTATTCATGAGCAAATAAACACGCTCCAAAATACGTACATTTTTTCGTACCTTTGTATCTTGTCAGTTAATAGACGATTCGTTGCAGAGAACTGACGAGATGCACGTCATTGACTGAATATTTGCTTAGGCTTTATTTACTTTAGCTTTATTTACTTAACCTTTATATATTTAAGCTTTATTTAACCTTTATTTACTTAGCCATTATTTACTCAGCCTTTATTTACTTAGCCTTTACTTGGCCTTTATTTACTTAGCCTTTTTTTACTTGGCCTTTATTTACGTAGCCTTTATTTACTTAGCCTTTATTTACTTAGCTTTTATTTACTTAACCTTTATTTACTTAGCCTATATTTACTTAGCCTCTATTTACTTAGCCTTTATTTACTTAGCCTTTATTTATTTAAGCTTGTAATTGCAATTGGTTTTGATCCAACAAATTATCCGTGGAAAATCTGCTATGAAAATTCTTCCCAAAAGTTTCCGACTGGTGAGATCACCCTAACATTCGTGTCGTGATCTAAATCACATTTATTTTTACTGAGAATTCATGTACACAGTGCAATGTTAGCTTGATCATTGTGAGCCACTCAATGGGAACATCCTCCTTCTTAGGTCTTATATATTTTTGGCCAATGGCTTCGGTTATATGGTGCAGTTAATTAGGAACTTTGTTTTTCAATTGAGAGAGTAAATAGTCGTCATGAAAAAGGTTGAGATAAGTAAATGTAGCGTCTGGCAACCAAACGCTCGTTTCCAAAACAAAAAGCAGGGCAGTCAGAACCGATTTCGTCCCAGTTGCGTGAAAAGTGTAGCGGCAAACCAGAGGGCAGACTGCAGCTTCAGTACGCTTACAGCAGCCGTGTGAGGTGTACGCGGCCAGGTCGCGAATCCTGACTTGACTCTGTTTCTTCGAATCGTTCATATTCATCTGATGAATTTCCAAACTAAATTATTTTATTATATACTTTTTATAATTTTCGTAAAGGAATACAAGAATGTTAGCGTACGTATCTCGTTGAAGTTATGCGAGGTTAAGCATTGCAGTTCAACATCAAGCAGGGAAGATCGATGGGTAGCCATGCATCACTAATCATTAATGGAGTATCTTTAGGGTTGACTGATCTATGCATGGCAAAAATGGTATTTTATGAAGTATTTTCCCTTTGAATTAATAAACAACTTTTAAACCGCAATAAATTGATGAGAAATAGCTCGTGCATTAAAAGCTATATAGGTAGCTCAATTAGGCTACTAGGAATAGCTACTGACGAATGAAAATGGTAGGCCTAATTCACAAATTTTGACAAAAATTATTGCTGGATATGAAATGCTTGGTTTTAAGGTTTTCTCATTATCTCATTATTTTATTAACTCAAAAGTAACCAATTTAAACCGGTTTAAACTTGATTGTATGGCCCGTTCATGTGTTACAGTTGAATATCAAACTTAATTCCCGCGGATTTAGTGATGGGTAAAACCCGAGGATCAAAGAATAAATCACTAATTACTACTATAGTTTTCGCAGTATTATAATGATTTTTTTTCTCTTTTGGAAACTTAATATGAGGTATCAAAGATTGGTTTAGCAATTATTGCTAGTTATGCTACTGCTTGCGCGCATGTGTCGATGCCAAATATTTATGTATTTCCGTCGATAGACATGTTGAATGCATTCGAACCCAAATTGCCAGCATATTTTAGACTTTATTGACGGACTAAGCACCCTGGGGTGTAAATTCACTCCAATCGGAGAAACTTGATACCGGAATTGAACGTGACTTATTAATATGGGTCAACATATGTAGTTTTTAAATTTTAGTTGATTTAATCTACTAATGGAGCAGCTTGATATTTGAGTCAAATTTTCAGTAAAATTGTTTTTAATGTTCAAAGAGTTCGTTTATGAAAAAGTAATTAGTTGAATTCCTTGCTATTGCTTCAATTGAAGTAAATTACAACCACTGTAAATGACAATTTCCGAATAAAACGTATAAATTATGCTCATTATTAGCTGCTAATGAATCCCAGTTTCGTATTGATATATATTTTCACTTAGATGAAGTTTTACTTAACTGTTTTTTGTCAGCACTCGCCTTTCTTCTTCACATCTATCCCAACTCGGTTTAAATCAAACGTTGGCCTTACTATTCCCATAACTGTTGAAGCTCCTACGCCGCCCACAAGGCGAAAACATCCAGTAATGTGGATTCCCTCGGCTATACCCGTCCAAAGGTCACGAGTTCGTGCCACTTACGCGGTTATTCATTTATTGAAAATTGGGCAAACCCACTCAGACCTCAGTAACTTATTCATGTTGTATTGACTTCAAGAACGCCTCTCTTGAATGAATAAAAAATCCTAATTGACGTTTTGTTTTCGTAAGTGTGCACAGCTTCATTCGAGTGATCGAAATTGTTGTTCTGTGTGACAGAGAAAATATGCATTCATGTCTGGGATGATTGAACTTATCTCTGAAATGTATTGGATGCTCGTGACACCTAATTGGAAAACGTTGCGAGTACTAGAAATTTTATTTCACACATATACCACCTTTTTTGAGAAGTAAAAATATCAGCATCTGTCAAGCGGACGGCGCTTAATTAGAGAATTATTCTGGTTCATATTTATTTACAGATTATGAGATACATTATCCTATAAGACGAATAATATATGTTGACATTAATTTCGAGTGAGTAAGAGAATGTAGCTTGCGGCTGTCGCCGTGTTGGAGTTAGCGGCTGGAAAGACGAATTGCAGACGAGATCGATCTGCACGAGCATTCGAACTCTGAATAACGAAGAAATGACATTAACATTTCACATCAAAGCTTAATTTGTGTGCAGAAATTATTAATGTAATTACTATCGAAGCCTTTGTTTGATATATTTGGACAGCAATATATATTTATTGTATTAGAAAAACCTAAATCATTTGTTTCCAATTCAGTCCGCAGTCCAGTGTTGTTTGTATCGTCTGAAGTAAGCGTAAAAAGAGTACATATTCCGTTGTGTCGTAATAATCGATGTTATTTGCGTCCTGTTTTCCAATTCCAGTGATTATCTCATGGCAATCGAACGAGAGACTATCCTTGGTGCTGGAAGAATACAGGCTATGGTTAGGTGACGTACGCATCGATCGCGGCGATGCGTGGTGGCGACTATGAAGTCTAAACGTTTGTTTAGTGGCTGAACTATTGAGCTGCAATGGCCATGAACTGTAGCGCCCTTATGCTTTTTGACCGAATACCTTATGAGTCATGACTAGGGTAGACTCTCAGAAAACTTGGGTGCAAGTATCCCCGTGCTGATGTAAACTTGTGAATAAAAGAAAAATTCGTTCATAGGAAACGTAAAATGGAAACTGAGTTCACAACAATGCTGTGTCACTACTCACTTGACAATGGTATCATAACTTGAGCACAGTAGATATAAAAATAAGTCATCGCTCCGAGTAGCTGTAACGTGCACATCAGCCGTCTTTATTTTGAGGGTTTCATATCTTAGATGTAATTAATCCCTTCCGATTTTTTACAGTGATGCATAAGCCGTAGGAAAAAATGTAAATTTTTGTTTTCCATTTTCTTTTTGTGAAACTGACGGACAATTGGTATTTTGCACACAAATCTGTAAAATTCGTCACTTTGTTGTCATTTTTTTGTCAAGTTTATAATTCGGCTTCATTCATGAGCTGACCTAAATAATTAAATTGAAGCCAAAAATGAGGCGAATAAAATATTTCTGCGAATTATTTTGCGACTTATGAAACAGTTTAGCTGGATGTTAAAGGCAGAATTTTCCGTTCTAGCTATCATCTGCATATATTGAAAAAAGATGTCTTGATAAAATTCTCAAGCTGTTAATTCCCGCGCTGAATTCAGTCAAGTCTCGGTCGAAGAGAGTGTCCTTGCAAACGTGTGGTCTTCGTCCGCACGACAGACGATGGCCACAGACTGGGAAGAAATGCGCATGAGCCTCCGGACTCCCAACACGCTACGCTTACAAGTGAGTTTCTATTTAGTTGAATAAAGAGAAATGCTGCGAAATTGCTATTCATCACTGACATCGTTCTAACTCCATGAAATCGTTCCTAAAAACAATCCTCAACTCATATTTGTGTATAAGAAAATTCTTTAATGACTGATGTTTTGGCATTATGGGCCGTTTTCTGTCGCGCTTCTCAAGGGATTACGGTCCTTAATTTGAAACTACTGTTCTTCCTGTTCGGTTGTTTAAACTTCCTAAGGAATTAATTTTCACTTATTAAATATCTGTTGTATCGAGTACTATTTTTCGCACGATCTCGGACTGAATATTATTTAATAAACTTCCTATGCATAAGCGTCGGCAAGCCATCATTTACAACAGTTGCTTGCATCAATGTACCCAATATTAGTCCACGTGATGTGTCTTTAACTCCAGTAAATACCAGTTTATCTCAATGTTTACTAGTGAACTGTAAATGTCCTTGACCCGTTATTCGTGCGCCGGCCTTCATCGGATAATAGACGGTGCGAAAGTCGATTCGATCGATGACTGATCTTTTCGTGCGTTTGATTACACAAATTAAGAGAAGCACCGAATTTTTCAATGTCGTAAGGGATTCAACTACTAATGATCAGGCCTTCACTTTGCAGAAAAACTTACTGTTGCAATAACCTCATCTTTACTTCGTAAGTCGAAATAGTAAAATTCTTCAATACTACACTTAATTCTCGGGCCCAATGATATACCTAGCATGAAGGCTCTTTCACCAACAAGTGCGTTGTAAGTTTTTTTTGAATTGCTGTTTGATTTGAAGAACACGTATTCAATCACAACTTGTAGGCAATCGCCGCCCACTTTAAGATTAGATGTCAAACTTTAGTATTATGACACGATAGACATGCAGAAGTGTGTATACCACGCCCGAAACTCGTATTAAAATGCCATCACCGTGGTAGGGGTAAAAAGTTTTCGTATCACCGCAGTGTTTCAACGGCTGCAAATTATGATGTTATTCTTGTTTATTAAAGGGAAAAGGGGAAAAGTTTTCTTCAATATCGACTTTTTATCTTAATTGTCCAAAATAAATTAACTGTTTAATCCTGACCACCGCCTATTAATCACATTAAATTTAATATCATTGTGCCCAACAATTTTTAATACACCCATGCGCAGAGACTCGCCGCCATCTCTGACTTGATGGACTCCCTACACGGCGCCCTGAGTGGCGTCCGCACATGCCCCGTGTGCAAAGGTGGGTGCTAATTTTCATCAATTAATAATTTCATAAAAAAATGTTTATTTTGTGGTAAATTCCATTGAAGATACGCCCACACTTTTGAAGGGTCATATGTTTGATACGCGGCAAGTTTGGTAACAAAGGTGTTCCCATTAATCTGTACCTTGTACATATGGATTTAGGTTGTTTAAATTTGGTAAGCATATACATAATAAAATCTAACCTGGAACCAGAACGTTGAATTTCAAATATATAATCCAAACTTGAGCCGGAACGTTGAAATTAAAATTTTATCTAAATACTTATCCATACTATTTTACATGATTCATAATACATGTGTGCATTATTACTCATTTATTACTTATTTATTATGAGTAACACTCTGTGCTGCGATCAGTGACCGCCCACCTGGGCGGGGGGTCGAGGCAGGTGTGCCCGTACTGCGGCTCCTTCTACAACGCCGCGGCGCACGACGGCGCCCTCGAGGCGTCCCCCAGCCTGCGGGCGGCGACGCTCCCTAATATTGTTAGTTACTGCAAGCTTTATAAGGTTTAGTTATAATAATGTATTTATGATAATCCCCACTTTTAGACAAGCTTCATAAGGTTCAGTTCTATGATGTAGTCATGATGCTCTCCACTGTTAGATAAGCTTTATGAGGTTCAGTTCCAATGATATATTCATGATGTTCTGCACTGTTAGACAAGCTTCATAAGGTTAAGTTCTTATGATATATTCATGATGCTCTCCACTGTTAGACATGCTTCATAAGGTTCAGTTCTAGTGATGTATTCATGATGCTCTCCACTGTTAGAGAAAACGGTAAAAAACAGTTTCACCGGCGTCCTAGCTAGTGGCCGGCCGCCCTGTGAAAATAAACCGTACCTCTGTTTTTTCAGATATTGTACGGGTTTCTAGTGTTAAATTTGAATAAAAACGGCCATACGGTGTTCATTTTCACGTGTCGGCCGGCTACTAGAGCGCCGGTGAGACCGTTTAACGGTGATTTTTTTAACAGTGTACGCGTTTATTATTTAGTTCTATAAAATTTTATGGCGCTGCATGCGTTTGTGACATTAGTCACAAACATTCTAAGCTTGCAAGTATTGTAAGTCATAGCCAGCTTCGCATAAGGGATAACAGGGATAGATAATCCGTGATATTTTAGAACCTGTTTCTTACTATACTGTATAATCCCGTTTCCTATAATTCTGTTGATCATTTTTAAATTAAAGTAATGATAATTAACGGAAGACTCGTTCCAGACGAAATAAGGATAAAAATCATTTAAGCGAAGCTCAATTAATTTTTATTTATATATTATAGCATTAATATTTCTATCGAGGGTATAGAATTCACCAAAATATGAGGATGTTAATTGCGCAAGTTTGCTGTGAGTAACTCACGCTAGACATATGTGAGCTCATGTAGAGGTTGATGCTCTATGTAAGCTGAAACATTTAACACATGTATTGTAGGAAGGAGATCGACCCATTGTAGGTGGCGTCGGTCACTACATAAATAGATTCGGAAACTTCATCTTCCACGACCACCCTGCCAACGGGCGCCGTGGGTCCATGGACAGCAACTTCTCGCCGCTGGTCACCCACGTGGACGCCAACGCGACGCTAGCGCACGCGCACCGACGACGCCAGCAAGTCAAGCAGTGAGAGCAACGTACTGGTACAAGAACGTACCGGGTTTCCTATACTCGAATCAATTCATGCAAGATACTTCATTATCAATTATTATAAAAGCTAAAAAGAGTTGCATATAATTTTTATAAATGTTGCAAATTAGTTTGATATTATAGATGTGACATAAATGCAATGATCACCTGATATTTTGCGTATTAAATAAAGCTTTTTGTAGAATTAGGAATATTGATGATAATCAATCGAGTCAATAATTAAATTATTGACAGTCAATCTATCTATATTAAATGAGAGTAACCAGATCAGATGCAAACAAACAATTTGCATCCAATTCTGTGCGGCTAAGACTTGAATCTTAATATGAACTAATGAACTTGTCATGCGAACATAATCATCGCTTTTCACCGCAGTTCCAAAGACAAGAAAGCAGCGAAGAACTCCGAGGAGCAGTCGAGCGCCGACGCTGCGGCCACCGCTACCAGCTCGGGCAGCAGCGTGCCTGACATCGCTTCCTTCCCGCCCATCAATCCCGGCACGGTAACTAGTATGTAGTAGTAGTACTAATATTAGTAAGCCCTAGTATGAAAATTAGGTAAAAGTCTGGTTTATAATTGTAGCGATGGAAACATGGCAGGTTATTAACTCAGGTATTAGAACGGAGCAACGCTTTGAGAATGTTTTATACAAGTCAGCTACATAAATGACTTGAGTTATCAATAAATAACTGGGAATTATTACAATTACAACGCCATCTATCTCAAATTTACTTGTGGAATAAGTATGATGTCACAAATTCAGGAAATGTAATGTTCAATTACAATGTTCCGGCTAATATTATCCGATCATTATGAGATTACTGTACTTATTTGGGAATAAATGTTACTAAAGCAAGAATCAATTAATAAATTACTGAAGCAATCACTAAAAGCAAGCAAAGAAATATCTCGATAAGATCCGTGACCAAAACTCATGTGGACCAGGCGAGCAGCGTGCGCTCGTCGCCGTTGTCGCGCGGCCCGTCTCGCCCCCCGAGCGTGCGCTCGAGAGCAGCACGCAGCGCTGAGCGCGCCGTGAGCAGCACGAGCAGCCTTAGGGGCAAGGAGGTGCTCAGGCCCAACTACCCTGCGCTCACCATCAACCGCGGCACTTTCCTGTGAGCATTTTGCTGCTCTTCATCACTTCATTTATGTGTAATCTAAGATTATGATATGTGGTGTCACTCCACAACTCTATTTGCTGCATTTTTTCACTATATTTCTGTGTAATCTATGATTACGATAATTAGTATCACTCCACAACTCCATTTGCTGCATTTCTTCACTATATTTACAGTATGTGCAGTCTGTGATTATGATATTTGTTGTCACTCCACAACTCTATTTTCTATGTTATCTGTGATTGTGATTTTTGTTTACACTTCTACACCCTATTTACTAGATAAAACGTGATCGTGATTTTTGCCGACCAAATTAGTGTATTTTAGGCTGCGAGTTACAAATTCATTTCCTTTGGTGTCATCAAACTTTTGTTATCTTATGTTCCATCAGCTGCTGCGCTCTAGCAAGATAATGCTTCGCTTTTTCATGCGTGTATTAATTTTTCTGCATGATAAATAAAATGATGCTTGAGATCCGATTTTTCATTTGTGTGTTTTTGACTGAGTTGCATTGTTTTTGTCTTTGGTAATAATATATATTAATAAAAATATTCGCATTTCCTACTCTTTCGTGTGTAAGTGGTATGTGATTAAATTTTTTACTTCATTTTTAATAGAAAACTTTTATACATACATCATTAACTGTTACATTTCACATAATATTGGAATAGTCGACTTGAGTTAATGCAAATGAAAATTTAGTTGATAATAGTTAATGAATGCCTAAAATATTTAAATGCTGATTTGTTGAATATCTTTTATATATGCAGTGAAGACGTGAAGAAGGCGCATGAGACTAAGCAGTACGGTGACATGAAGAAGTTTTATTTCGAAACATTCGAGTCGTACGCCAATATCTGCGCCACGTTTAAGGTGAATATTCGACGTTTTCGAATGTAAATAGAATAGAAGTGTGGGCTCTGAAGAAATAGGCCCATGGCCTGTTGCCTATACTTGTACTTTTCGTGACTTGATTCACAAGGAATCCGGCCGTTGGATCCCGATCTTTCCATAACTGGTGACACTGATATAAAGGACGAACCTAAAGTCCATTATAATGTATATCATAGAAAATACATCATATTTAATAATATCTTTTATATTCGCATTGACGTATGATTTTTGCATTGTGATTGCAGCGCAGTCCTGACATGGACGGTGCCCAGGCAGACGATCACGGTCTCAAGACCGAGCTTCTGTACAGCGTGCACGACTCCATACGTGAAATGGTGCGTGATGGACTTCTTGTTTTTATTATCACTATCATTATTACTATTATTATTATACTATTATACTATATGTTATTCTATTATATTATTATTATTATCGTTATATTACCATCATTATTGACCTTAGGAATCTGATGTAAAAACTATTAAAGAAGAAGAGGAGTATAATGTACATCATTATAGCTTTACAAATACTTAGCTTAAGAAAAACCGAAAGAAACCTAATTTAAGTTCACTTTCCATTTCAGCCGTCAGTCGTACACAAGAACTTTTTGAAGGGGGTAATCAACTCGATGCTGCAGGAGAAGCCCAACTTGTTCTCGAAGGACAAGGTGCGAGCGTTGTTTGTTATCCTGCAGAGCCCCGTGTTCCTGACGCAGTCGTCGTACACGGTGCTGGCTCACGTCCTACGCAGCATCATCGAGCTCGATAATGGCGACCACCAGCTCCTTGTGTGCTGGTTTAGAACGTGAGAATAATAAATCATTTAATTATGTCATTACTAGTCTCATAAAATAACTAGTTTACCAAGAATTTAAATGTAAAAGATTTCTCTTTTTTGGAAAATTTGGCTCTGCCTATTGATTGTAGAATTGTACATGTGTTCTCAAAATTCTTGAACTGAAGATAAAACTATTCTCCGAAGAGTTTTTGGTGAAAATTTACATATTGATGAAGGCCACCAATTTTACTTTGTGCTTATTGATTTCTGTAAAGTGGCTAATATTATTACTACATCAAACATTATTTTCAAACAATAATCACGCTTCATCTTTAATTTCCAACTTTATTTATTTGTTCAGGCTGGAGGTGGCCCGGTTCCGTTTCATCGTAAGTTTCATCACGCAGTTCCTAACAGTGCGGCAGTTCCCCCCCCTGGACCGCTCCCTGCCCCCCCTCAACAAGAGCAGATGGTGGATACCTACGGCCACCAGAGTGCTCGCCATACTCTGTAAGTTATCTAGTAATATTATCATATTATTATATTATAATGTGAAAAATTATTTAGAATGTATTGGTATTTTTATTACATTATATGTATATAAAATGATAATATTGTTATTAATATATTATCATAATTATTAGGCATCAAGTCATTATCTGCTAATAATTCATGTCTAAGCTTAATCTATGGCATGGATATATTTAAAGCATTTAGTAAATATTTCAAAATTAGTCATTAGTTATGTTTGTCTCTGGAAAAAATTCACTTGATGTTTGATTGGTATGAACAAACTTGACGCTGTTTATATCGTTGATGAATGCAATTATTTATTTGCAACCTTTGCTCATCGCCGTAAAGAAAAATTCATTTTTAGTCCCTTAAATGTAATGACAATTATTTTGTTTAATTTGTTATTGCGAAGTGATTTCATGATTTTCGCAATAGTATAATTATGATCGAATTTGAATAATTTTGAATAAATTTTCTTAAAATACAAAAATGTCCCTCGTATAGACGCGAGCAACAGCTCCATACAGCCGCCCCTGATCTCATACACGGAGTTCTACAACGACGCCTTGGACCACTTGGACCTAATACAGGAGTACCGGTCCTGGCAGATGCCTGAGAAGTACGACACGTTCTCCTACTGCCAGTACCCCTTCATGCTCTCCATTGTCGCCAAGAGACACATTCTCACCAAGGTATCGGCAACAGGCCACATCAGGCCTACGCTTTTGCGCCGAGATCACTATGATCACTATGTTAAGGTTAATTCTTGACGTCAGAACCACATTCATCTCTTGTAACAGATTTTGCTTATTTAAAATACTATCGCAAGAAGCATATATACATATTCTGGTTGATATTTCAAATAGACATATTCTCACCAAGGTTAATTCGTGACGTCAGAACCACATTTAGCTCTTGTAACAGATTTTGCTTATTTCCAAAACGATCGCAAGAATTTACGATCGTATCGTATCTCAAAATCGTATCGTAATCGCAAAATCGTATTTTGCGATTATTTTAGCTGAGATTGTTTCAAGTAATTCACATGCAATCTGATATTATGAATCCTAAATGAAATATGGTACCTATGTGCTCATCCCCAAGTAGCTTTCCAGAACATACTTTAATTGTCCATTTTATTGTTGAACCATCATTGAAATACTGTCTGTAAATGGTCTCCCCATACTTTTTTATTTATCAACAAGCTTGATGATGCCCAGTGGTTACAGTTCAGAGTACCAAGATTGGCGCAGAGAGGCGCGGGTTCGATCCCAGCTCTGTGCGCCAGTTTCTGGTCAGAATCGGCGAGGAGGCCGGGCGGTTAAGCACAGCAGAATTGTAGCAGCGAGTTGCGAGTTCGAGACTGCAAAATGCTGTGAATGTTCTGCGATGTTAAGAATCTGCGACAGGCCTACGGCCTAATAAACGCTGAAACCGCTATTATTACCGTTATTATTACCGCTAGGACGCAGAGCAACAGATGATATTGACGGCGCGGCGCTCGCTGGTGGCTAAAGTGTCGCGGCACCAGGCGCCTCAGATCGACATCTTCTTCCTGAACATCAACGTGCGTCGCTCGCACCTCGTCGAGGACTCGCTCAATGAGGTGAAACTAACGTGATATCCAAAGGAACGATCATGATTTGTGTGCTATTATAATTTAAAATCTTTCATTTATATTGAAACGTTCGAAATTGCCTGAAGTTTATTTACTAAATACTATCGACAGTATAAGTGGATAAATAGCTACCCTTGTTTATATTCTAGAATTGACTCGTTTAGTGTTTGTTAATTTTGTGCATAGTAGCGACATTCATTGCGTTTTGATTCAATTTTACACTTTTATTAATTGTTATTATAATATTGGCAATAAAAACTCAGTTACTTCTAAGTTGAGATCACTATTAAATAAAAAATCACATCAATTCACACTGTTTACAATTTCGTGTATGAATTTCCTGCAAAATAAAGGGAATTCAACGACCAAATTTTTGATCAGATCACGGCCAAAAAAGCTGACTTGAAGAAGAAGTTGAAGGTGACGTTCGAGGGGGAGCCTGGCCTCGACATGGGCGGCCTCACGAAAGAATGGTTCATTCTGCTCATCAAACAAATATTCAAGGTCAGGGCAACGTTTATTAACAGAAGTTACTAAATTAAGTTTCCTAGTTAGTAATTACCAAACATAAATTAAAATATTTATTCTTTCATTATTTATTGTGTTTATTAGAGTGTATTAAAGAAATTCGATATTCCGTATTCGATGCAAAAAAGTTTCAATTCCCTAGTAACTAACTCCATTCTTCGAACGTGGTTCATTGGAGTGTTAGCTTCATGTACTATGAAATCCCGGCTTTTTTATTCTATTTCAACAACATTTGTTTTTTAACATTTTAATGGAATATCCGTAGTTGCGTATTGAAAATATTAGACTACTATCGCATCAATGGGCATGCTGCGCGGCAATTTAAAACCATGTTCAGCTCTGATGTTCTTCCTCTTCATATACATCTAGGTTCAGCTTATCTCTTCTTGTACCTACCTATCGCACTCAGCATCTCTTATCTCTTAGTAGATTCGTTCGTTTCATCTCATTGACGTAGACTTGAGCAGAGTTCTTCTTTTCAGTTCGGTTATTTACGCACTTTGTTTTGTTTGGATTTTAATCATATTGGTGTAGCAAGCATTATGAGCTTTTCCCATCTCTCTGTTTATTCACGTAACAGGTTCAAGTTCACCTTATGATATATATAACGTATCCCGCTATTTTTTCCATCTGGTTTATAGAACGATTGAGTTTAGCTGCCTTCTTTACTGTGTTAATATATTTAAGGCGTGCATCTCTCTTTTTATTAGTGTTGATATGCTACTTATTATGTGACGCTTTTAATTTTGTTCCAAATATCAGTCGTGTATATAATTAACGGCATATTAATAATGTACTTTTAACTGCCTAACGTATCTGATGATATGTTTCTAATTTTGCTTCACCTAATAGCAGAATAATATTTACTTAAAATCATTTCTAATGACATTCTTTTAACTATCTAATAAAAGTAATGATATGATTCTAATTTCGTTTCGGCAAATATCAGTATTCATTTCTAATTAAAAACATTTCATATGACATTCTTTTAACCATCTAATAAAACTAATGATATTCTAATTTGGTTGCGCCTAATATCACAATTAGGATCTAATTAAAAGCATTTCTAATGATATTCTTTTGACTATCTAATAATTATTCATGAATCATCACCATGGGCCTATTTCTTCAATGCCGACACTTCTATTCTAAAACTTATGATATGATTCTAATTTGGTTGTGCCTAATATCAGAATTCATTTAAAAGCATCTCATATTATATTCTTCTAATTATGTTGACTGGCACTAACCGCAGCCCGAGAACAAGATGTTCGTGTACCACCCGTCCAAGAGACTGTACTGGTTCTCGCTAGGCCAGCTCGGCAACCAGCGACACTACAACCTCATCGGTGTTCTCATGGGCATCGCCGTCTATAATTCCATTATTCTCGACATCCATTTCCCTTCCATCTGTTATAAGTGAGTTTTTTTTCTGTGAAGCATAGTTTGAAGTCACATATATTTTACTCGTCCGTGGTAAAGTATTGAGTTTATGTCTCGAATAGCTGCATCAGTTTTTCCCTTGTATTCTTTTATATATTATTTTAGAGAATTTGAATTGCTTTTTTCTTCCTCGTGGCAATTTCTGTCTATGGAAGTTATTGGAATGTAGATATTTTCCTAGTATTAAGAGATTGTTTTCAAGCAATTATTCGTGAATCATTATATATTAAAACAATTTATTTACTCATCTCACTACAGGAAGCTGCTGAGTCCTCCCGTGGTGCCAACAATGCAGGCCTTGCCGGTGGGAATCGCCAGCAACCCAACGCTGGAAGATTTCAGAGAAATTATGCCGGTAATATTAAATGCTAAATATTGTTCCGGTGTGTGAATATGACGGCCGATTGGTCTAGACAACTAAGATTGGAGCAGCGAGTTAAGGGTTCGAAACCCTCATCTGATGGTGAAAATTTCGGTAGAAATTGGGATGGTGATCGGGTTTTTGAGAATCGGCGACAGACCAATACGGCTTACTCAAAGCTGATACCACTATATTATTATATCATTATTATAATAATATAATCGACTGAGCAATTCGAATTTATTAAGTAAGTTTGATGTCTAAAAACATGTGCAGGAGGTGAGCCACGGCCTCAGCGAGCTGCTCAAGTATGAAGGAGACGTCGAGGAGGACATGTGCCTCACCTTCCAGGTCACTACCTCCACTCTTATTATTCTAATTCAATTATTAACACTCAGAACGATCTACTTCTTTCCGATGCTTGATTTCTATTTACCTTATTTTGATAAATCGTATTTAGATTTTTGACTACACCCTGTGCATAAAAGAGATATGGCAAAATTTTTTCACTACCCGGTAGCGTCTTGAACGAAACGTTATTTTAGGTGAGCTTAGAAGAATACGGCGAGCCTCGGACGTTTAACCTCAAGGAAAGTGGCGACAAGATTCCAGTCACGAATGAGAACAGACATGAGTTCGTGAGCCTTTACCTGGACTGGATCTTGAACACGGCCGTGTACGAACAGTTCCAGGCCTTCTACCTCGGGTTCCATACTGTCTGCGCCTCCAATGCGCTCATCGTGAGATTCTTTAATTTTTCTTCAACTTTCTTATTCTCTGGCATTGATCCACGAAATTCGAATTTATGAATAACAACTTTGAACTAAATTTAAAATTGAAAATGGCTCCGAATTTATAAAGTTATCCTACACTGGGAAATTTTTTCAATAAATTTTCCTCTGCAATATTTTTTTATAAATTGATCGTTCTATTCACAGCCTAATCTTGAATCATTTTCTAATTGTAGGTAATATGAGTTTTCCAGTAGAAATTTAAGTTTGAAGATTAAAATCCTATTTAAGCGTTTAAGTATTCCTGAAAAATGGTATAGTGATTTATTATCTTTTAGATGCTGCGGCCTGAGGAGGTGGAGATGTTGGTGTGCGGGAGTCCCACTATCGACCTGGAGGAGCTCAGGAAAGTCACGGAATACGATGGCTATTCGCGCGACAGTCAGACCATCAAGTGAGAAAATAGTGCTGATATTTAAGATGACATATACCGAGTTCTTTCCTTCACTAAAAAATAAAATTAATTAAAATATTTTACTAGTATTCACAGAGTTTGTAATTGTTTTGACATTCAAATCATCAATGAGAAAGCATTGCAGATATTTAAGATGATATATGCCGAGTTCTTTACTAATAAAATACTTAAAAATACTTTTTTAAAAAACACGTTTTTCTTGTGGACTAAAAAGTAGAAAATAAAATACTTAAAAAAACTTTTTTAAAAAACCACGTTTTTCTTGTGGACTAAAAAGTAGAAAATAAATTTTGGCTCGCCCCAAAAAACGTGTGTCGGGCAGATTTATGATTAAAGCGAAAAGCACACAACACACGAATTTTGGAAATTTGATGGTGAACATACAGCCCGACCCACGTTTTTGGGGCGAGCCATAATTTATTTTCTACTTTTTAGTCCACAAGAAAAACGTGTTTTTTAAAAAAGTATTTTTAAGTATTTTATTTTCTCCTTTTTAGTCCGTTGCTGCACGGACTAAAAAGCATGACTTGACGTACGTATCGATGATACGCAGCGTCAGCGCCTGCTCGTCTATAACGTCAGCGCCCGCACGTCATACTATATATAAACTATATATATATACTTTACTCGATTAAGCTAATTTAGGTCTCTAATTGCAAGTTTTTATGATTGTATCTGAAATTGTTAGGCGAAAATAGCCTGCATGCCGAATTTCAGATCTTTAGAGCAATCAGAAGTGGGCTAATTTTCGTTGTCAATTTTAACAACAAACAAACAAACGCGAAGCTAAGCTAAGAAAAATGTTTTAAAAAGTCTAATTGATTACTGTTCACAGAGTTTGTAATTGTTTTGACAGTCAAACCATCAAGTTAGAAAACATTGCTGATATTTAAGATGACATATGCATCGGTCTTTCAGTAACTCACTGATGAAATTTATTCGAAAATGATGATTTGTTATCACATGGTTTGTAATTTTGTAGACACCATTAAAGAGTTTTATTTGTGCTGTCTTGAAAGTCCAAATATAGTGTACAATGAAATACATTGTACTTTTGGTGCTTATGTTGGTTGTTGTGGCAGATGGTTCTGGGAGATCCTAGGCGACATGTCAGTGGCGCAGCAGAAGCAGCTACTGCTGTTCACCACTGGCAGCGACCGCATCCCTGTGGGGGGCATGGGTGAGATGGCCTTCAAGATATCCTGCTGGAAGGGCTACACTCACATGTTGCCCCAGGCACACACATGCTTCAACCAGCTCGTGCTGCCACCATATCCATCTAAAAAGATGCTTTACGACAAACTCATGATTGCTATATCCAACTCCGAAGGTTTTGGGTTAGAGTAATTCCCCTTAGGGTTTAAAAGATGCTTTACGACAAACTCAAGTCATCCCCTTAGGGTTTAAAAGATGCTTTACGACAAACTCATGATTGCTATATCCAACTCCGAAGGTTTTGGGTTAGAGTAATTCCCCTTAGGACTTGGCACTTGCGTTTTACCTGTTGACGATTACGACTGGTGGCGGGTGGCCAATTAACTGCCTAAGAAATTCCGTCCATACTTTTCAAAATGGTATTATAATTTACAGGTCCTGTCATATACGGTATTATCTGGTGTGATAATATCCTGGTTTACATTCAAATATCATGTTGAATTTGAGTAGGATTAGAAAATTTCTACTTTTTCTGGTTTGTGTGATAGCCTTTAGAAGTAGATTAGTAATATTGAATTTTCCACCAGATTGAATCAACTAAATTTCCATAGTACGTATTGCAGATATATTAAAGTCAGTGTGTTCCCGAAATAAACTATTTCTCACGTACCATAACTGCTGCACCTGTTCTATAATTTACTATAAAAGTATTAAAGCAATTTGATGTTACAGTGATTTCGATTATATTTGTTTGTTACCAATGTATTCAAATTTTTTGCCCTATGAGTATATAAATGGAGCTATATTCATTGTGTCTTTTACATAAACGCGAACGCGAGTTCTGGCAACAATTTCAATCAGCCTATTTCAAATGTTCTAATTTTTGGCTATTTGCGTCGTCTGGTTGTGCAAAGTTAACTTATTATTAGTTTTCAGTAATGTATGTGATACTTCCTACTGAACAAAATTAATTCCCGCACAAACGAAGTGCATCAAAACTTGATTCATTGAAAATTACTTTTCCGAAAATTCTTCATGAGTCGACTCAACATGCTTACCCAATTAGGTAACATTGCACATTTTGAGTGTATGAACGTTTCACGTTCTTTTCTCACAAATATGAGTCAAGATGTACTATTCGTCATTAATATGCAACAGATTCGTCGGCTGATATTTAAGAAAATATAAATTACGCACATGGTTTGTTAATTCTTGTTGGTATCCAGCAGGTTATGTTGCCGAAGCTATTAAAATTCATTTGGTTAGCCGTACAACAAATTGTTTCCAAACAAAGTTATAGTCCATTAAGGAAAGTCAGACGACGATTGTTTATAACCAATATAATTCCGCGAGTAATTGATACTTATGCTAATGATATCGTTGATTATGTTTCAGATTAATATTAATTTCTGACGATTTCCTTTGGACCGCTAAGAATAACTGCTGTATGGGGAAGTTTCGTAGAGAATTTGTTTTGGTTAGAAGTATGTTGAAATTTCATTTCAGTAGTCAGAAACAACTAGTAGTTATCAAGATTGGGATTTAAACGATTTAATGTATTTTGGAAGAGCTAATTTGAATAAAAGAGGCTTTCTTATTTTTCATGATTATTCCGTCCTAGATACAAATTAATTCATAAGTGCTACGTTATTTGTGAGCTCGGCATTGCTTCTCAAAAATTGTGGTGTTTCGCTAGCAAATATTTTAGTACGCTCGTATATTTTTTGTCAAATTGTAATCAATATTATTCTTCTGCATCTAAGACAACAAACACCGCTCGCAATTAGAAGTGATACTTTAACTCATGTTATCCTAATTCCACCAGCATTTTCTGAACGCTATTGCACCGCTTTATATGTCAACGTAGAGGATCTGGCAGAGGTAGCTGTGCAGCTTGGAGCACTGCTCGTCGTTCCACACTCCGTTGTGCAGGATGACGCAGCTCTGCGGCTCTTTGGTGTCAGCGCGGTAGTTGTTGGGCTGGTCTTGCCCCCACTCCGTTCGCGGGCCAATGTCACTGCCTTCAAGAATTCAGATGTACGCATTAATTATTTCTTCTCTATAATTTCATATTAAATGTAAGTATCGTATTTTTATATCAAATACAAGTAACGGATTTCAATGCTCACGAAAAATTTAGTTGAAAATATTACCCATTCAACTCAAATAATTATACAGTAAAGATAAGAATAAAATTGTGGGGTTACGTAATCACCGCCTTCAGGAATTCTGATCGACACGTAACTCAGTTTCACCCAATAATGTTAAAGGAGAGGTACGAATAAAATCGTGAGTTAGTATAATATAGCTCCTTGTTTAAAGGGATAAAAACGCTAGAACTATGCTTGGGTGGGAGAAATGTTGCAATTCAGTCACTACAAGAAATGTTCGAATTATGAAGGAACAGTTTTAGCTTACATAAATTATAGCACAAGAACATTAATGAAAAGTCCGTCAGCTTTGCGAACAAATTCATTGCAATTTAACCTCAGATCAGAAAACAAAGCCACTCGATTGTCTGAGCGAGGTCTTGCCACAAAGTTTATGAAGTTAAGCTCTTAACACTATTTACTATACGATATGTGAAGGATAACTGAAAATGGTTTTTTACAGCCAACACCCACCATCTAGCCAGCGGAAAATCCTGTTGCCGGCAACGTCCGCCATGCCGATCCAGTAGGTGATGGACCTTGTGATGTTCGAGTTCACCTCCAGGTGCTGCTGAGGTGTCTGCAAAAGTTGCCAAGTTTCTTTAATTTTGTTCAAAGTCTAAGTTCCTTACTATTGCACTTGTTTGAATGAAAACTCTCTGTTTAACGTCGATTAATTTTAATAGACGGGCAATTATTTAATCCTGTCTATGTAGAAAATGGCGGTTGCAAATTTACCGCAAATGTAACGCGGCATCGAAAAACGCCAAAAAAGAATGAGAAGCGGATGTGTTTTTTTTTCTGCGTGACATCCGAAATTAAACGCATGGAACACAAGTAAGTCAGATAAGTCGTTCTTTAGTTGGTTAATAAAAGCTGTTCTCACCCTAGTGAACAGCAGACGCCCTCCATCCGCCCTGCACGCTTCGTCCGCGCCGGTGAAGTTCATTTTGGTCCGATAGACAGCGTAGGCAAAGGTGCAGAGTTTCGTGTACCCATCGGGAACTTAAGAAATAAAAGGTTTTATGCAATGATACAAAGGAAAATGCGCTCCATCACTCCAATAAACCAGAAAATCTTTGGTACAAAGTGTTTGCCTTAGCCCAGGAACATTTAAAAAGAAAAAATAGTTCAAAATTTATACCCGATTATATATTTATCAGTTGTTATTCATGGAGTTGAGTATTCTTTCACGCTTCTGGAATCGGGCTTGCCAAGCTCCCGCGTATCCACGTTAGCCGCGTTGCTACGCCGCCATCTTTGTATCACACTGGCGCCTCACCTTACTCTCTCGTTCCTACACATTTGGACGTTTCGGTAGCAATGGAGAAAGAACGAACAAGGCAGAAAGGATTAGGCTGTTGTCAAAAACTCCTTCCTTCAGTGAGAGACCGATATTCAAGAAAATTGTTCGACATTAACTATGTTGATGCCAACGAAGTGCCGGCAAAGCCGTGATGTGCAGATTTTGCAAGCCTGCCTACCGTTTAACACGGTGATTTACTAAACTATTTGGTGTTTTGTGGTCAGCTAATGCACCTTGCAAGAATTCAAGGCATACAAGACGCTTGAAGCTTACAAACAATTGTGGATGGATGGGCACAGGCGATGGAGAAACGAAACTTCAACGAATCAAGAAAGACTATGTATACGGTTATACCTAGTAGTTTGGTAGTACAACTGGACGAAGATAATGATGCTGATGAATGGAACTTTCTAAGAATGGAAAATGAAATTCCTTTTCACCTTTTTGAAGAGGAAAAGGATAGAATTTTATCAATGCTTACGTAACCAGGGTTCGGACGGCTCATAGTAATACCGATCCCGATATTGGACGCGCTCATGCGACACCTCAGACCACAGAACTGACCAACAACACACCAATTCACCAGAAACCTCGACTTTTTGCAAAACCAATTTATATTGAAATTGGAAGGCAATGTAAAGAACTCGAAACATTTGATGTTATAGAACAAAGCGAATCATTTTGATCTTCCAACAAACCAGAATGTTCCCTTACCCCCTACATTTTAATTTCAATATCAATAAACTCAACCCTCTTACATCCCACGATGTCTTATACAATGTGCTCAAGCAGCGTCTTCCATTAAGGTGCGACTTGGCGTCAGGGACCCAACCTCAAACTGCGTGTAACAGGGTCAAATTTTCATTATTAACACAACCTTGAGTCGAATAACCTAACCTTAGTTTCCCCCAAATAGTTTGTCGAGGTAGGCAAAACCATGAGGCGTTGCCGAGTTATGACCGAAAAAGTAACATTTTACCCCCCATTCCGCGATTTCCTGGGTTGTGAGTATAAAGTTGGAAGATACAAGTATCAATACGCGTACTGAGAGCGCGGGGTAAAACCGGGGGGACCCCGAATTTTACGACAACTGCAACCAGCCAACTGCAACAACACTATCACCGTTGCAGGATAATGGATCATGACAATGTTATCTGATCCGTAAATATTATTACGTTTTATTCTTACTTATGTAGCTTATCTAAAGGCAAGTAACAGATTTTGCCCCCTGGAAAATGTATAGTATCGTATATAATAAATATTCACGGCTGGTAAACTGATATGCGGTACGTATATCAGTACGAATCATAAACTGATACGATATACACGGCTAGTAAACTGTATAAACGCATTCCATTGTATAGTTTTCTGTTTAAATGGCCGTGAGAACGACTGGTACATCCTACAACGGTGCAGTAGCGTCCCATCTTCAAGCAAAAACTTCAAAAAGAGATGATCGCAGTAGGTTTAACACGTAGGCGAAAGCTAGACCCTGCTACAAATATGGCGGCCGATCCCACAATGCATCTGGCGATTCGGTGCCGTGACGTTATCCTTTCGAGCCCGATTGACACGACGTAATTTACGGAGGAAACATGATGCCACTTCAGAGTTCATGTTTCAGAGTTCAAACCAACCACATCATTGTCCTACATATTAATTGCAACAGAAGTTTATGTTGTTATATGCATAAATTACCTTTCCAGAAGACCCCATACTGAGGAGTCATTGAGTTTCGAACCCTGAGGTAGAGCCTCGCTGGTCCCTTCTCCACAGTCCCGTCTGGCACGCATACCAACAGCCGGCACTGGCCGGTTGTTGAGCGAGCCAAAGCCGTCTGTGATACATATTAGTTCAATGTTCATTCGTGATTATTTAAAAGAATTCGTGTGTTTGAATGCGTTTCACTTTGCAACGTTTGGTGTGATTCCTTACAGCATTTTACCGCAATGAGCTTGACATAGCAGTGGAAAAGGCTTTACTTATATTTACGTACAATAAAATTTCATGTAATATTGCATATTTTTAATTGTTACGTAATCGCGCACCTCAGGCAGGGGTACAGTTGGCAACCAGCTGAACCCTATGCAGACAATCTTCTTACTGTCACCACATATGCGGCCACACTCGGGCAGTGTGGTATTTTCAGCAGCCACCGTCCCATATTTGTTCGCCACACTCGCCACCAGGCTGTAGGATATGGCGCCTGCGAAGATGGGTTGGTCTTGGCTGGTCTGTGCCCTGACGCCCTCGTAGATAAGAAGAGCCACAAGCAGGGACAAACCAATTCCCAATGAATGTTTAACTAACATTTTTGCTGAAAGAAAAACGGCAGAAATTAACGATTTTCCTGGTGGTTAATATTCAGAATCTCAGGCCCAAGTAATATAATCAAACGCAATTAAAAATCGCTCAAAAAGTTACCACGTGACGATTCATAAATATTTATGCTCGTTGTTATAGTTTCTGGGACCGTTCGGGTGCACATGCTCGAGGTATAACAAGTTTTCTGTGAGTGAAGACGAAGTTTTTGGGGAGCCTCGCGTGTAGCTATCGAGTCTTCCTCTGACGTCAGCGCAAACAACCATCAGCCAGAATTACAACACTTATTCGATGACCTTTGCGATAGCTTGTGTTTGATCAGAGCAATGCGCCCGGAAAGAAAAATTCGTAAACTTTATACGTTTGTTTCTCTTGCAACTTAACGTAGTATGAAGAAAGGATTGTTGTTTACTGGCCGAATAACCGCGCAATCGCTGAACAGTCCTATGTTGACCCCTTGATAGCTTGATATTGATTGTTGCCAATTATTGTGCCCTAATCTTAAGCTAGCTTGCTAAATACCGCAGTGGAACAGACCCAGATTAAACTGAAATTAAACTCATAATGTGCTTCCTAGGCGACTAAAAAACGAATATTATTTTGGTAGTGGCCATGATTCCGCCTTGAAAGTTTAAATTTAACATTACCTTCAGGCGGGAGGAATTTTACTTTGACCCTAATGAAGCAAATCAATCTTCAATTGATGATCGCTATTCTTTCGCTATTGATCAAATTGTCTTCGATGAATAACTATACTCTTTTTAATTTTATTTCATTTTGTTTCGTATTTTATTAAATTTTATTGGCTGGTAGCAGAATCAGATGACCCGGGAAAATATGAGCTATCTTTATTAATCAAAGCGCTTATTTTGTGTCGCAACTTTCCCACTACAACTAAACCAAAAAATTCCGCATATATTTCTGAACATTTACAAAATAATTTGAAATTGACGGAATTTGTGGTTGATAGAAACGAATTTCGTAGAAAATCGATGATTATTCGGGCCGAGCAATTCTAGTACACCTCCTGATCGGAAACCTACTGAGGTCAGGATGACATACCGCATTGGTATGTCATCAAGATAATCATGGCATCTGTAAGATCAGAAAACGTTTATTTTCATCGACATAAAAAAGAGAAAAGCATTATCTAATATTTCTATTCATTATTGTTATACCATAAGCTATCTTTGAGTCTCGGGCTGCACAGATCGCCCCAGAACAACACACGGGTTCGCTTGATGCTCTGAGTTAATCTACTAAATTAAAATAGCAAATTTGTCTTTTTGTGAATAAATATATTCAAATGAGTTCATATCTTTATTTATAATGAAGCTCATCTCCTTCAAATGACATATTTCTGAATGTGAATCCTTAAAAACTTGGTCAAATAGCACTGAATGAGGCAAAATACATCTGTTTAATTGCATCGTTGAACTAATTCAAGGTTGACTCATGCACATCTCACAGCTTTATGCGGATGTTGTGTATTGTTCAGCCTGTGACATCACAGGTCACAAGCGTATGCATTACTCGTGAATGTCATTCAAAAATTATCTTCTTTGAACTCACCTCATAAATAACTGACCTCCTCGAATACTCTGAAAAAGTTTTCACAATGTCAACTATAGTCTTGCTTAACACATTGCCGGTGTCAAAATACGCAAAAATACAATTATTTCCTGCGGTTAATAAAATAAACGGATAAGAAAACGACCAAAAGAATTTACTGTCGTTTAATGGTTGTTAATGGCGGCCATTTGGCCGAATGTCATAAAAGTGAAGTGCCCATAGATTATACGTTTTCGTCAAGCTAGTATTAGTGCATCTCTTAATGTCATAGTTTACATTTCTTTTTAAAATCTATATGAAATGGCCACACAGTGAAAGAGTAAAGCAATATCGATTTGAAATTAAGAGGATATGCATCCAAAAGGTATAAACCATGAATAATATTCATATATATAGATGCAAAAATCCACTCGCCCGACGAAAACGGAATTTCTTGAGGACGCTTTCGTTTATTCAGATATTTAGACGGATGATCAGAGAAGTGGCGGCCATTTGCGAAGCACAAAGTTGATCAATCAGCCTCGGGAGATTTATTTTCCGTTTTTTTTTTTAACTTCCGTACGAACGAATTAGATTATTTTGCTGGTATGGTTAAGAACAAGACTTGTTGCATTATATGGACTAATTTTTACAAAATTTTAAATGGTACACTTTGTTTTAATTAATTCAAAAACAGACTCTTAAGTCTTAAACATGTGTTTGATGACACTAACGACATTCGTTTATGTTTTCCGATATGCGCAGAACAATGAAAAAAGAAGATGTTTCGAAGATGCGCAGAATAATGTCAAAATTTCTCGAAGCGTGAGTCAACCTTGCATAGTTCAAACATGGTTTAAATGATTGTACGTTCCTTCAGATCGTTCTCATATCCTCACGAGAGATTCAGGAGATTCATGCGTACATCAATGGTTTTAACTGCTGCATAAATGCAAACATAATATATCATAATGATGTAAGCCGATAACGACGGCCATCTACTAAAGAGCGATATATATCTGTGAAACAAGATGATGAATACAAGGTTGAGCAATTTTTCGGGAGGCAAGCTTTTTCTCACTAAACTGTGTATAGTTCTTCTTGCCTGGCATGAATGTGACCTGATCTTCCTGTTAGCAAGACTAATTATCACTGAATATTTGCTGAAATTTGATTTTAAATGTTGAATGCGGCCATTCCCGTTCATTCTAATTCTCTAAGGGAAAGGAATCTTTTGTAATTTATAGCACAGATGAATAATCCATAAAATAATGATTTCCGATAAATTGAAAATGTCTTGACTCTCATTTTCAGTTCATAGCTTGACAAGAAAATCGAACGGTACCGTACGTATCAGTCAAAATTATTACTTTGCCATTTGAATTCATTTCCACCATGTGCAGAGAAATACGAAATAGTGAAGCAGTGAGCAATTTAACTTGATAAATGGAAAAAAATTGTGAGTTATAGGTCACTCGCTCAGATCAGTCTCGAGATTATTTAATTTTCAAAATACATTTATTGTGGTTTTCATTTAGCCAATAATTTATTGTCTTCATAAAATAACGATTTCCGATTATCCTAGCATTGTACAAGTTTATTAATGGCAGGAACGATCTAATTTCATCATCTATTAGGATTTCCAGTAGCAACTAACATCTATCATAAAAGTCTATAATTTTATCAACAACAAAAAAGTTTGTATAAATAAAATTTATCGCATGAAAGCGTCTTCAGGCCGTAGACCCCCAGGCTGGATCCAGATGGTGCCTCGGGAGCTCATGCTGCAGTAGGCGTGGTAGTAGCGACCGGGACTGCGGCACCAGTACCACCTGGGACACCGACACCGGAACCGGGATTGGAACTCCGTCTTGCACACCTCACTGGTGTAGCAAGTTCGCTGCCAACACAACAACAATAAGCCATTTTACTAGGATTTCTATTGCAAGTTCGCTGCGAACACAACAACAATGTCATTCTACTAGGATTTCTATTGTAAGTTCGCTGCGAACACAACAACAATGTCATTTTACTAGGGTTTTTATTGCAAGTTCGCTGCGAACACAACAACAATGTCATTTTACTAGGATTTTTATTGCAAGTTCGCTGCGAACACAACAACAATGAGCTGTTTTACTAGGATTTTTATTGCGATTCGGGAATTTCTTAACGCTAATTGTGATACTTTGACGTATGGGCATGATAATATGACAAACGGATACCAATTAATAATTTATCTATCTTACTGGTGCCGCATATCTGTAGTAAATTATAAATAGACGAAAATTCCATTTTGTGCAAATAGAATAGGATATAATAATTAGATGGCATGTGACTATTAGAATTAGTACTATTACTTATGTCGCAGTAACTACCATATTCGTATACTCGGTGACGGAAGTTTCAAAGTGCGGGCCTTTCTGGGGCATGCCGTGCGTGACGAGCGCCACGCACACCATCGTCACCAGCGCCATCACCAGCACGTCGCCGCGCCCTGCCATCCAGTGCTGGTGCAACAGAACAATTCATTGATTAACTGTTATTCCATACATCAATTGATGAACTCGTATTCTTTATATTCATTGATACACACTTATCGTATAAATATATGTATTTTTGTTCAGGTTATAGTGTGTGTGTTTGAAGCATGAACTACAAATATATATTGAGGCTGTGAAGACACGTTCCTGGGATACTTCGTTATGGTCGTTATTCTACATACAACGGAAATTTAATTCTCAAGGAGAGAGAGGATTGGAGGATGAAAGGATTGGAAGATCAAAGGATGGATTGGAGTAGTCAAATGTCTAGGATTGACATTTATTTAGCTGAATATTAAAATGAAATACTTTTTTCGTAAGACGCAAAATAGTTTTTTCACGTTTTGAAATTATACCTAAATTGAAGTCCTATCTTACATACAAAGTTCTGGTTTGAGGGGATTTAATTAAAATATATAGAGGTTTTGTTATTATTAACTGGATTATGGGAATGTCGGTATTGGAATTGTAAAATTACGGTAATAATCAGCCCGAGCCTATGCAAAGCTAACCTGCTAGTTCTTTTTATTTGTCGATAAACACTTATTTTGTAGATTTGTTGATGAATCTATATTCTTCACCTTTATTAATTAACTTGAATTCTTTACATTCATCAATAAACTCTAATTCTTTACATTTATTATTGAATTCTTTCATGCATCGTCATGTAAAGTAAGTATTGCAGGGGGGAAGAAGTTAAGATGTCAATGAACATGCTGTTTGGAAGTATGTTTACCCTTTAAACATTAATGCGGAGAGCTCTTTAGAGAATTATTAATTTGTATTCGTCATTAGGCATAAGTTCTCAAAAATATGTAATAAGTCAAAAATTTAATTTTCGACATTTCACAAAATTTCACCATCGCGAGAGTAAAATTTTATTCCAAGTACTCATCAGTCAGTAGCAATCTATTGCTGTTCATGCGCTCTCCGCTCTCACATCTAATAACTTCTGTCATTAATCAGGCTTACAAATTTGATAATAAATTTGATGTGTAACTAAAGTATAGGGCTTCTATTTACTTACATACAAAACAAGGCTAATATCATTTTTTAGGTCGCAGTATGGTTTTAATCAGCTTCAACCAATATGAATGTATGCATGTAATCCTTTATGTTAGCCTACAATTTGAACTAATCCTGACAAAATCGTATCTTAAATAAAATTGTACCGGAACTTCATTAATGTTCAGTTGCGATAATTTAATTTACTGTCACTTCCGCTTTAAAGTTAATCAAGGAGCCTGGATATCTTCTTTTAATGAATTTAAATATAAAGTAAGTCTTATAAATTGACTGCAAAGCTTGCTTGTTTTTCAGGCTTGGTGCCAAATGTATGACGTCACGAGGGACAAGTTTACTCCCCCTCCCCCACCACTCCCTTGTGTCAGCTTTAAACTCTCCGGCACTCACGCGCCTTGCCGCTCCAGCTTCCCCTTTTTTGGACTCAAGAAACGTAATTCGTTTTTGCGTACAGTTAGGACGGCACTCAAAGAGCAAATGTAAGTGACGATATTTAAATGTTCAGAATAATACAGTAATACAAGTGTGTTTAAGAAACCTTTGCTCGAATTCAAATTAAAAAGTTTTGGAAATTTCTCACTTCCCTTCCCAACCTAGGAGCGAACTAATTATATTTAATTACAGTAGAATAGCGGTGTCAGCTTTGAATAGGTGGTTAGACCTATTCTCGATTCGCTGGACATCGCAGAATAATCACAGCTTGTTGCGGTCTCGCACACGCAACTCACGGCTCCATTTTCGCTGTGCTTGACCATGCACCCGGTCTCCCCCAGATTCCAGCAGAACTGTCCCAGGTAGCTGGGATCGAAACCATACATCACTGCTCTAATTTTGCTAATCAGCTGAACTGTAACCACAGGGGGCCAGTAACCCAACTGTAGCATTTCATTATATAAATAATTAGAGGAATCGAGAAGATAACAATAAGTTTATTAGTTGCAAAATGACTTGCTAGTCTTGAGATAACAATGATATGAAACTTCGCCCTACTCTGCCATATAGTTTGAATAAAATAAAATCCAAAATCTTTTCCCTTAGTATCCGCGATTTTTCCCCTTCGTAAATTTGCTGCAACTGTAAAACCACTGAAATTAAAGATGCGAGACATGAGGTTAATTCCGCATACGGGAATAAAAAGTTAGAAATTGTAAATATTATATGAACTCACGTGATTTTAAAATTGATTTAAAGAGAGAAAACGGTCCGGCTAGCTATGGTGGGCATGAGGGCGAGTGCTACTAGAGTGCAATGTTTACCCTACCACGACTCAGCTCCTACTAACGATGCCTTGCGCAGGAATCAGGATGCCTTGCGCTGCAAACGCGCCTCCTTCAAAAAATACAAGATGCGCTTCAGACACTTGGCAAGGACCTGAACATTCAGTAGGACCGATCCTGCAGTTAAATACTTTATTCCCTTTATTCAGGAGTTAATATTTTACATTAAAATATGCCGTAACATTTATCATGGTATACGGTACACCAACGTGCCTACCCGGCATACCGGCAAAGGAAACTACCCGGCAAAGGTACGGGTAGTATCCTGTAACAAATTTGCATGAATTTTTGCTATTTTTAATTCTAACTCCTGAAAATTTTTAAAAATGGTTCTTTATGATAATTTGCGTCACTTTTATTGGCACAAAAAATTTTTCGTTCAACGAATTCGATGATGATTTTTTATAATCAAGTGAAACAGTGATTCCACTTTTTCTAATCACGGTATTTGTAGTATATTAATTTACGCTATAATAGAACAAAAATTTTCATCAATTAAACTTTTCTCCAGATGGAGAACATATCATCATCGCCGCCTCTCATTGCGGTGCCAAGCTAAGACTTTTTGCTCAAGGGCGCAACGGAAAACAGGATGTAGCCTGTAGCAGACGACTCAGTGCTGTGCAGGACGTGGTGTGGTTGTGTGGAGCTCGGCTTCGGTGTTAACCCGCTTCAGTAGCCGGTCATCTTTCTCGACCGTAGTTCCACAGGAGCTGTGATATGGATTTAACATAATAATAATATGTACAAACCACAATCATTAGGCCGTTGCATAAGTTAAATTTCTGTTTACGCCTCATGTACATCATTGTATGAGTTGTATTGTTGGAGGTGAAAATCATGACATTTGATTTGTTCCTGTCAGGAGCAAACAAAATTGAATAGTTAATTTAATATTTCACTCCAGTGATAACTGAGGGCAAATCTGGTAGTAAAGGCAAAATTAGTCGCACAGAGCTCTGATAGGAGTGAACAATAATTATTTGTGCAAAATGCTAGCAGCTAATTGCATCTCAAATCTGTAATTTGGATTATTCACTGAAAAATAATCCACCTACAGTTCGCCACACTCCTGAGTCCTGATATACCTACGTCTGTTTTACTGACGATTAGTAAAATGCAGTTTCTAGATTTATAGTCTCATTTTTTCTTCTCGGTGTAGCTAAGTTTGTAATTAAGTTTTATCAATTCAGAAGTAGATCATACAACCAAAATGCTAGCGGCAAGAGAGCCAAGTGGAGGATGGGGCTTGAAAGAGACTTGAGAGCACAAAGCTCTTCTGTTGCGTGGCTGCTGCTCGAGGTGCCGTTGTGCTCTTCTTCATTGATATGAATAGTCAGTTGCGAAATACTGCTCATCCCGTTACGTGCAATCAAATTAAACATCCGACGTCTTCGAGTATGAATTGCCGTGCGTGCGGCTGATTTAAAATACGAAAATAATTTACAGCCAACCGCACTCGACACCTGCTGTGTCGCTATCATGTAACACTCATTCTCCGTGCATTAGTCGTTTTTTGTTCGATTGCATGTTATAGGCGCATCAAACTTAGCAAATATTCAATCTTTTCCTACTTTAATAGTGATGAAATTAACTTGAAGATATCAAATCCTTTATATTCAAACATTGGAACGAGTGCAGCCAAGAATTTTGAGTGTTTGAGAGAAAGGAACCTGTGAAGAGTCCACCCTCGCAGCATGGGCTAAAGCTTAGCACACTTATTACAGAAATGAATCATCCTCTTCACATTTAAAAATTTTACAGGTTTTTTTAGTGATATATGTCTCCTTAGATTTCAACGATTCGCTTTACCAGCGCTTTTTAAGTAAAGAATCAACCTGCCTGTTTTAAATCCTTTTGATCTTAGTTAATTATCAAATTTGTAGAGTAAAAAACCTATTGAAAGATGGTTAAATGGTATGTAGACCCTAGTTTTGCAACATCTTCAAAAACGTTTGAGGAAAGCAACAAAATATCGAAGCGAAAACATTTTTTCAGAAGACGAAAGAAAAAATCCAAAAATAGAGATTACGAAGAGCCATCAATATCCAAGAAAATTGACGAATCACAGACCAACAAAGATGCAATGGTGGCAGTCACGAGGAGCTCAAGTGATGCATCGTTTTCGTTCTGGGAGGAAGACAGCGCTGCTTGTGACATATCATTCAAGATTGAAGAGATAACATCCACAGTTGAGAGCAATCTAGCTTTGGAAGATCATAAAGCACACGATGGAGTGTTTACTTTATTGCCTTCCTCATGCTTGAAATTGGACCCGGCTGAGCTAACAGAAGTCAAAAACACTGAAGTACTAAGTGGCGGTACTCAACTTCACACAACACTTGAATTACCTAAAGAAAATATTGCTTCTTTACGTGAAATTTGTTGCAATGAAGTTCCGCTTACAGTGGCGAGCACACTGACTAGTCCGTCTGTTCCATCCACGGGCATTGAGTCTCTAGCAGCCCCTCGTCCAGATGTCAGGCGGAGCTCGACAAACGCAGCAGTCCACGACCCAGTGAAACGTCATGCTGTCGTGGACTTACTCGATTTTGACATCAACGAGCTATTAGGTGGATTATCTGAAGGAGTCACGTATTCAAATTTCCCAGAGAAGACTCCAGAAGTGGGAGGAGACGTTGCACGAAATCAAGCAAAACCCTCTGCAGTTGAAGCACAACCTGTACGTAGTACAAAGTTGGAGCGTTTCGCTGATAATGGAATGACAGATGAGCGCAGAATTGTTCAATTAAATTACAGTCTGCAAGATGAGTGCAGCACGACTTATGATGACATTAGTACACGTACAATGACTAAACCACTTTCAATTCCTCCAAAACGTTGCAAGATGCACAATGTTGATGGATTTAGTAACCCAAAGAATACGCCTTCAGTTGGCGCTAAAGCAACGTCTAGAACGTTGGAAGTGACTGTTCAGGAAGACTATTGCCATCCAGTGGTTCCTCATACCCAAGTCACACTCAGACCAGTAAACATGAACCCGGTGCAGCATTGCATGCCTATTTCTGTGTCGAAACTCCGGTTTAATGATGCTAATGCAGTGCAATCAAAGACTCCTCCCTGTACAAATCGAGACCTGCTTCTTGAAAGTTTGTTGCGGTCTCTTTCAAGCGAAGCCTGGCAACTTGAATCAACTGCTGTATTTAATGCTAATCGCACGCGAGGACTGCACTGCTACGATGAAGAATCTCCCAGGGAGTGTCAGGTTGAGTCAAAATCTCTAATAGAAATTTTGGAGAGCACTTTGAACGTAGCGCCCGAGTATCCCAAAGAAAAGCCAACGGAAAATAATAGAAAAGTGCCTCCAAAATCTCGACGTCCCGCACCTGCAGAATACGACAAGATTAAAAATTTAAACTTGGGGAAACGGTGGAAGAATGTGGTGAGTAGATAGATCAATAAAAGTTTGCATGCTGTGTACCAGTGAAAATTTACGTCATGAGGGCATGTATAATTTAAATCTAGTTTCGATTTTTTCCTTAATTTGCGGGGAAAATAGGGTTAACAAGTATAATAACTTGTGTTTATTTTCGCACATGTAAATAAATATTGCAAAAAATCAAGATCAAGTTCATAACTAATATGTATTAGCATCAGGTAGTTACGGTAATCATTTTCAAATATAAAGGGTTCGCATGGAAAAGTTTTAGAGAGTTTGATACCGGTCCGACACTTCAGCGAACTCGCGTGCGAACTCGCCTGCGAGCTCGAATGGAAAACCTAACTTAATTTTCAACTCTGGCACGCATAACTCCGTCAATAATGGACGGATTTTCTTCAAATTTGAAATATAAGTAGATAATATCAGTACGCTGCGGAGGGAAGTTGAAAATGAAGTTCGAGCTCGCAGGCGAGTTCGCACGCGAGTTCGCTGAAGTGTCGAATCGGTGAGTTTGATCCGTACGTGCTAAAAAAAATGTGCACAAATGACATTTCACAGTGTTCAGCAATCAATTAAGGACTATATCGTTCGTTTTAGTTTTTAGTTTTAGCATGTATGTACTTTATTTGATCGTTTTAATTTAGATCTAATATAGCAAACCCAGTATTATTTTTGAGACTGATTTTCTTGCACTATGCGAAGATATTTTTTCACAATACTCGTAACTTTTATATTTTAATTACACAATATTTGTTACGTAAGTTCTACGTAATCTGCGGATTTTCATCAGCTCGTAGGGAATCAATCGTGCGAATTTTAATTCATTCAGAGAGAAAAAAAAACGATGTGGCTCGACATATGCATGCACGTTTTATGCAAACAATAGGAACCATTGAGATGGACACGAACTTGCTTGCTTCACTAGCGACGTTTTTCTGTAGCATGGCAACAGCGAAAAACTTACCCACCTGCGGTTCATTATATATATTGCACCACAAAAACGTACGTTTTCAAAAAATGAAAAACGTTTCGGAGACCAGTTCCATCGTCAGTTCGATAAATCTAGAACACAAATACAGTTAGAAAATTAATAAAGTTTGGAGTCATAAGAAAAAAAAACAAAAACAACTTTATTAATTTTCTGACTGTATTTGTGTTCTAGATTTATCGAACTGACGATGGAGCTGGTCTCCTAAACGTTTTCAATAGAGAAATGCTGAATTTTTGTGGAGTTTTCTTCGCTTTTAAATTTCTACTGAATCTGCGATTCAAGCAATCTAGTGACATTATTTAAAAAAAATGATTCCTATATCTAAAATTCATAATATAATCCCCCGTCTATTTACAAACATGAGAACTAATTGGAGTTTGATACGAAACATTCGTTCGTGACTGAAAAAGTATACGTGTCTTTAATATAATGCAAAACTTTCCTTGTGCTTTGAGAAGGAGCCGGTATTCGGGTAGATTCAAACTCTGAAAGCAAACAAAAAGCTTCAGCTCATGTGAATAAAACAAAACAGTGCCGCTGGTTTGGAAAAAAAACGTACAGTTGCGGTGTTATACTCTAACTTATGTTTGCAAACGGAGAACTACTTCTCATAAGGGCAGGGCAGGTTAACAGTAAAATGCATATGTTGTCAGTGCGCTTCATATCATGCAGCAATGCAATACGTGTTAGCCATTAGTGCGTTATAGTTATTGGAGCGTTTGTTCCAAGGTACATAGCATCAATTCTTCAGTGTATTCATCCAAAATACCGGTTTATGAAATAGATTTTTTTGTATAATCTTCCGTCTATTATAAATTAAATATTCGGCGTTTTAGTGAATTACAACGTTGGTTAGTATTTGCAGGGTAATTTCTACAAACCGATAACAATTAACTGATAGCTTGTCGATACCAGATGAATATTTTCCGCAATCCAGGCTGTACACAGAGACGTCAGAAGGCCTGCAGCTGCGCCGGCCGCGACCTTATAAGGACCGTCGGGCTCAGAAGACGCCACTGATTAAACGACGGCGCGCTCACCCTGAGCAGTGTACCCGCATGCCTGCAGCACAAACAACTATTTGTTCAGTGCCATATTGCGGCCACAGCATGTAATATATATATGACACGTGCGGTCATAGTATGTAATATATATATATATATATATTTATATATATATACAGGGTGTTTCAGAATTAAGTAACCCTTTTAATTTGTTAATAAATAAAAAACTAAGAACGTTATGAAGTTGAAACTTGTTTTATTTAAAAGAAGAACATTTTNATGCAGCCACAGCATGCAATATACATAAAACATGTGGCCGCAGCATGCAATATACATAAAACATGTGGCCACAGCATGCAATATGCATAGCACATGCAGCCACAGCATGCAATACACATAAAACATGTGGCCGCAGCATGCAATATACATAAAACATGCGGCCAAGCATGCAATATGCATAGCACATGCAGCCACAGCATGCAATATACATAAAACATGTGGCCGCAGCATGCAATATACATAACACCTGCGGTCATATCATGCAATATACATCACACGTATTTATAAGGTGCGATCTCAAGCACGATTGAATTTGGTTAGATATGTTTTCTTTGCGGTTGGAACTTCATTATTACTTATACTCGGAGAAAAAAAAAACATGATAAACATTTAATGCTTTGGCACGTATTTAACGACCCATGAAATTAAGTTAGCATGTAGAAATAAATGTTTGCGCTAAAAATTGTTTTATAAACTTCGAATATATTGTATATTTTATATTTTATACCTTTTATGTTTTATACCTTCAATTATATACTTCGAACAATGTCTTAGTTTACTAAAGCTTTCAAATATTAATACATTTTATCCTGAAAACCCTTGCTAGAACCTAATTCCTCCTCCCATTCACGGCTAACGAACCTCAGAATATGAACTAACATGCGCTTTCTGCCGCGACTGCCGCGTTGTTGAACAATGCTGACAAGTTCCCTGAAGTGATCATAATGCCAAGAAATAAACACGGCGGTAAAGCAGCTATGTAAACATAACATAACATAACATAGTGATGTCGGCTCTGAAGTGTAGGCCTGATGTGGCCTGTCGCCGATTCTTTTCCATTTCGTGCCTTGTTCAATAGAGCTCAACTTTGAACAGCTGATACAAATGAGATCTTCACATCGTCCACAGGTAACTGTCTGGACTTCGCTCAGAGAGATCTCTTTGCAGTACTTGCAAACTTCCATCTCTAGCTGGGCTGATTTGGTTTTATTTTTTATTCTAGAGGCCGTAGATGGCTTTTCTCTAGAGGCGGTAGAGGGCTTTTCGACTATCTTTTTTATTTTCTGTCCAGCCATTATTAAATGCACGAACTAGATCTCTTGAACGGAGAAAAATACAGAAAAAGGACGGAGAAACATACGACTGAGTTGAGTTGAGTATAGTAAAGTTCCCTCGAAAATTAAGGCTGGAAAAACAGCTGAGCTGCAGCTGGCGAGGGAAACACAGAGGTGTGGTGGCGGAATCAAGGTAGTTTATTATTACATGTAGTTTATTTTACATGTCACTCATGTAGTTTATTATTACATGAGTGCGCGATCATACATTGATATCACATTTAGCCGGGTGAAGGGATAACATTAAACATGGCACCACTAAACCCCTTCTCTATATTGGATAATTTTTCAATTTAAAAAATTTTTTTGTCCGGTATGAGACTTACATCGGAGTCTGTGCAATAAATAATTCTTCAGGCAATTATTTTACAAGAAACCATGTAGGCACTAGGCAATTCAATTATGTAAGTTCAGGAACTACAACCGCCTTCGAAGAGAGAAAAATGGAATAATTGACCGTTCAAGTGTCTTGTTATAGACTTTTAAAGAATGTTCACACATGGTGACTTTTTCAAGGCGAAAATAAAATTCAATTCATTTGTGATGACAATCTTTGTACCTCTGTAGGTTCAAAGCGAGGATTGGCCAGAATTTCTCGTGTAAATCGCTTTCTAACAGCATCTTGACAAAACAAACGGTATGCAGCGTGACTCGTTCACTCTATAGACTATAGTTAAATCATGGCTGTTTAGAGACTGTCAGGAAATGCCATGGAGCGCCAACAGCCCTGCATGCCTTGCCTGCTGCTGGAATGTAGCGCGCAACTCGATTGTACGGCTGGCAGCCGCGTGCTGGCGACGTTCAGTCGCCTGATCATTGTCATGTGAACTAAAACTACGACGATGGTGGAAATATGTTCCTTTTTGCTTTCAAACATCCAAAGTGTTGATGGACTCCATGGTAGTTTTATATTATATGAAATAACTTTCCACTTTAGTAAAGTACAACTGGCAGCCGAGCAGTAGCGACACCCAGTCGCCTAATCATGATCTTGTGAACTAAAAAGACGAAGGAGAATATGTTCCTTATTGCTTTCAAACCTACTGAGTGTTGATAAGCACGATATGATAGTTTTATATTGCATGAAATAACTTTGTAAATTAGTAAATTTATGCTTGTATTTTTTCGTAGATTGCAATTGATAGGCCTAAAAGTTTGCCGTCAACACTTTCACGTGTATAGTTTATTTTATATGTATTGAGGTGATTGACGTGTAACACAAAATAAAAAATTTATTTCATTATAAATCTGAGTGGATTGCACACGCTTTAAAAGAATGCACATTAAAGTATTAACGAATGCTCCCAATAATTTATCAAATAATGACTCAGTAACACAAACAATGCTAACGTCATAATTTAGTCAATGTATATATGTAATGGTATCAACGTGTTAATCAAATTGACTCCACCCTCAATAACTGGAACGCCAACAAGAAATACATAACCGCTTGGCTAATCTTGTCATCATCTGCTGGGAATGGTGGAGAATCTGCGTAGCTCGTGGCTTGATTCTGGTAAAGATAACCTGGATTGCTGTGTTAGCCTTCGAACAGCATGAGTATTATCGCGACTGCATCGAATTGATGATTCTCAGCCAGCATATTCAAAACGATGCTAGCGTTACACTACACGGTGCATGCAAGCTACTATCAGAATTGAGATACTGAGTTCGAGCAAACTGAGCAGGATTATGACATACTGAATAATGATTCAATTTGCATTAATGTCGTTAGAAACATTACGTCACGTTGTGAGAACATCATACAGTATATTTTGGAAATATTCAAAACTTACCTTAACTTATTTTCTAAGAAGGAGTTATATTCATAGAAAATATAGTCTTATCGTTGACTATAGTAAAAGTGATTTGGCGGTGAATAAAAACGCTTATTTACAATGGAAAAATTTCACAATTATTCAACTAGATTTGCTTATTTCCGCAATAATAATGTGTGGATTTTGCATCCATTTGCATTTTCAACTGCTCTAAACGCCAACAAGATCAAGCGGCGAACTTATCTCGATGAAAGTGTGCACCAGCACAATAATTTTCCAACATATGGCACTGAGATCATCATCGGATAATGTCAACAAGACTGTGTTATACTTCATTGTCCAATATTCTTAGCTATTATCGAAATCTGTTCATAATCGTCTCCATTTAGAACTATTAACACCCCCATCATCATATTGCACATTCATTTACCTTGGGACCTATCGTGCTTGGCTGAAGTACATTTTTATACATGTTCGATTCGCATTTCATCCAAAGTGAATCTGTAAATTTTATTAAACTTATTATTTATCAAAAATTTTAATTACTAATATATTTTGCCATATTCCCATTTTGAGTGCTATTCTTGCAATATAACTCCAAATAACTCCATAACTCCGCACTCATTTGAGTACGACACAAAAAACTCTCTCCAGCTTCCATGATAGCAACGAATATCGCACTTCGTTTTTTTTTCCTTAGATGTAAGAACTTAAAGAAGTAACTGATGTGTACTGACACAGAAAGGCGAAATTTATTGAGAGCTCGCTCATACGAAAAAGCCAAATAAAGTTATGTAGAAACAGCATCTTGAGTTGGATAAGCAACCTAAGGTAGAAACTCCTGAGCTATTTCTGCATCTGAATACAGATCGAGTACAGAATTAGATGCTCACATTCATTATATTCATCTCTACGTATCTTATTCAAATCATCTCTTGAACATTTCCTATTCAATCTTCTGTGAAAGTCTTAAACTAAAATCATACCAAATGAGAATGCAGTGCCTATGTTTAATGCTATATATGCCTCAGTTGATTTACATTTAGTTGTTATCGTGATGAAGACCACTGGCAAGCCGTTGTTCAGCCTACTATGATCAGAGTATGATTCTAGTTAGGTATGCAGAGTAGCTCCGAACCCCAACAAATGATTCAGTGCACCGAAAACTTATCTCTTCCGCACACTCAGTACGGGTGCGATAGGCCCCAGACAAAAAAAAGGTTCCTTTTTTGTTGTCCTCCTATCCTGTGTGACATTGATCCATTATTGTGAACTCTGGTTTTTGTGAATAGAAACTCTGAGCCTAGATTGAACAGGATGCACATCGCGACCTACAGTCACTGTCTCAAAATGACAAAGATTTTTTCATGCTCAAGAGGGATAATGTTCAATTTCGAATGAAGTTTAATACACGGGAGTCTGATACCAAGACACGTAACTGTCAACATCGTCTGAGATAGAAATTATAATTAATTATTATTCAAAGTGTGAAATTCTGATTTTCAAAATTCCAGGAGGGGGGAGCAGTGAAAATCACAGAACATCAATCAGCTGCCTCAGGGTAAAAAAAAAATTATTATAGGTTACTGTAAATTATAGGTTTCATAGATTTTTAATGTACAATTGACAATGCTGTCAACCGTCTAAAATGTCGTTTAACATTATCTAGACTCTAGAGTATTTTCGAATCAATTATTCAATTGGAATATTTTCATTCCGTCGTCAGTCGAAGAACCAATTCATAATTCACATGAACGCCGCATGGAAATTCGCCCACGAATAACTGTTGTGATGCACCGAAAAAATAATTAATTAGAGAAAATTGTTGAAGTGAACTAACTAACATCCTTCAATATATAGTCCCACGTATCCTTCACACATGGCCCGCGTCTTGGGTTGGCAGTCGACAAGCGTCCGTCTGCTGCGAGCCTGCGAACAGCCGCTGTCCGACTTCAGTCTGTGTCCATCAGCGTAGCTATGTGGTGGCGGCTGTATCCCTCGTCCAGGTTTCGTTTACTGGTGTGCCGTTCTACTCGCAAAAGCGACAGTTTTTGATGTTTAACCATCTGTTTATGCTGCGAGTCTTACTATGTTTTAAACAGATCTTCTTATAGTCTAATTCGTGGTCCATTGCGGCTGCTAAAGTGTTAGTGTGTGGTGTTAATGGATCACATCATTGGTTCCTTGTAGAGCACTTGTGCAACAATAGAATCAGAGATGTGCGCAGAGAGAGGGTGGAGTGAGAGCAGGCACGTTGCTTGCTAGATCGATCCCGGACAACCAACGCTGACTGGGAGTGCCGATACAATCTCAACTTTGATATGCACTTGGTAGTGCTAATTGTCTTATTATTGAATGGCGTATTTTATCCATTATTAAATCATCATTGCTACAATTGCAAAGTAATATGTACGGGCAGTACGGCAATTAGTGCATGACTAGAGATGAAACTGAAAGTAGATTTTTGACGATTATGACTGTATAAGGACTGGTTTAAAATTTAATAGATACGTATTATTTAATTTGTGTTGATCTGATCACTTCTAGCTTTGAAATCCTAATTTGTATGTAAGCTGACAGCTATGATATAATGAGGGAACCTCCATGCTGCATGCACTTTTCCCAATTAGTGTTATTTTTGTGTCACTTAACATTTTTAGCGCATTGATGACTGAAAAATCTCAAGACAAAAATTTGTCAATAAATTTGCTTATAATAGCCCATTTTCAGTGTGATTTAAGCATATAATTTCAGTTCATACCGCGTTTCTCACTTTGTTTAAATTTCCATGTCCTTGTATGGAATTTATCGTTTTGTAAAATTTAGTCAAGTATATAAATATAATCATTTTCTTTTACATCATTGAATTTGAACTTACTATCAGTGTCCAGTACTTTATGGAATTACAGTTATGGCAAGTTTTATTTGAAGGAAACCAATCATGAGCAAGTAGAAAATATTTACCTTATTCCATAGCTCTTTTTTGGTGAAATATTCAAACAGGAGAATACCTTTGAAGAACGGCAACAATTTATAAGCAACACCATGCGGGGGGTAAGTATGATGTGCATACCTGCATTTATTTGAAGTATATTTTATCCTCCATTCTCTATCAATTGTCTCCATTATCGTCGTAATTTTGTCTCTCTGTAAATCAAAACTCTTTCATGCTGAAATTGTTGTATAAAGTAAGTTAATCACTTCTATCTATACTTGAGTATATAAATTCCTGCTGGCGTTTTGTCAGGTGCAATTGCTTCGAAATTTATTGAAGTATTTGACTAAATTTCCTGCCTTCTGAACATAATTTCGTGAACATCGGTAAGCTATTGTGGCGGAAACAAATTCTGCTGAGCATTGAGTATTAGATTCCGGATTGATGCGTCAGTATTTTTGCAACATTAAGCGAAGTTACCATGATTCATCATTCAAATCAATTGCATTTTTAAGTTTTGCATGATCTCGTTTGTAATATTATGGCAAAATACTTGATGCGTAGGCGAATTGCTAATTCAAAATTATCATCATCGGCGGCAGCTTTATCAACAGCTGACTGTCGTGTAAGTTACGTTCCAGTTAGTTATAAGCCATTTTTGCGTTGTTTTTCCATCATACGACTGTACCTCAACTAAATTGCTATCTATAGTTGATGAACATTTGCAGACACAATTTTTGATTGAGTTTACTTGCACGAACTGTGCCTGCGATGGGCCCGGAAGCCTGGCGTTTGAGCAGACGATGAAATTGGAGTAATTTGCGGCGAACTGCCTGAATCTATAAGCTGTGCAGTTGCGTCCAAGCCATTAAATCTTGACTTGACTGCTTTTTGCGTGTTGCAAAATGTTCCAGAGAAAGTGTTGCCGAGCAAATTAGTCCAGTGGTCGTTCTTCGGCTCCTCCAGCCAAAGAGCGAATGTGAATGCTTGCAATCTCTTCTTGCGTTATCAGGTGTTAATGTCACAATTTTACTATAGTGCTTCGGAGGCTGAATATTTAGACATCGATAATGGAGCGTGAGCTATTAAAATCTGTCATTGTCTACTAACCATGACAGTTTTTCCAAAAATAACAAAATTTCCGTGATGTATTTACTTATTTACGTATTCCCTTATCCGGCTTCGTCACTGTTTGGATATAAATGTCAGCAGATAATAACACAATAGACGTGTCAGCCGCCTCTCCATTGTAGTTGTTCCAACCTACAACTTCATCACTCATATATCCCATTTGTGGGTGTCACTTGTACCCGCATCCGCTCGCTGGACGAATGTTCCTTCCTGCCAGCCTAAGATGTGTTGATGTAACGCCCACTACTGACCTCTCTGGATTAACCCACATACCGTCAGCCTCAAAGAATAATGAGTTTTCAATCGATGCAGGGTACGGCCTTAATTTCGATTAAGTCGAACCCTCCCTCTAAACAGGAAATGCATTTTGATCAGAGTGCTACGCAGCTTTAGATTCAGAAGCTGCAAATTAAATTGTAATCGATTGATTTTAGTATATTAATTATTGATGAGTTGTTACGTATGTAGCTCGACTAATCTAATTTTATTTACGTTTAGTTTTACAGTTTGTATTGGCTTTTGATGCATGTTCAAGGTCTGGTCTACTCGGCAAGCTCGAACCCTCCGACCAGGAATCTAGAAGATTCTCGACGCCGGAAGACATTTTTACTGCGACCTTCTGGAGGCTGCTGACTTTTTTTCAGCCTCCACGCGACACCTGTTCAATTGTTGAGATTTAGCCATTATAGTACCTCGATCCGTCGCTTTTATCGAGATTTCATGTTCAAACTATGACAGGGAATAGTTTTATATCTTGTAACTCAGTGGTTGTAACCTCGAATTTATATTCTCTTGATTTTTAGATTAAATCTGACGGATCTATATACATTTCTGAAATGTGCCGTTGATCAGTTCATTGCCACCCTGCTGAATGTAGATGATATTATTAAATAGTTTTTCGTGATTTTAGTTTGTTTTTATTAAGTTGTAAATGTTATCGATGAGCGTGTTGAATGTGCGTGCTTTAAATTTTCAACACTCTTTATACAAGCTGATATCTTGTATTTCACACCTTTTTACTTTATTCTCGTAAGCTGAAGAAAGAACATTTGTAATCGAGTGGAAACGTATAAGGTGCGTCTGGCGCTCGCGGTTGTGCGGTTGCAAGGCGACTTTCTATTCAGTGCATTGGCGTCGTGGTCTGGCTGTTTTCTTCTTCAGTCGCGGTTACTTCACTGTTCCTGCTACGGAGTGGACTAAAGCAAGCCTTTTATTCCCATCGAATTATTCAATGCTTACATAGCCGTCTGCAGTTGGTAAATAGTAGTTATAAACTTATATTCTTCATTTCTTTGTTGTGATGATATAAAAAATATTATTGAAATTCTATCCATTCTATCTCGGCAAAATTCGATGTTTAATGGGCGTACAAATGTAAAGTGGTGAAATTTCAATGAGCTTGCCGCCATTCGAAATGCCCAAGTGCATTAGTTATAAGGCCGTTGCTCCACCGTCTTCTCCTTTAGGGAAATTTCCGTTAAAATATTCAAGTTTGAGTCATAATGTAAGTACGGACAAACTCATCCCATTATATATGAGGGTCTCCGTGCATGAGTTATGAAGTGAAGGTGTCAGTAGAATGTTAAGGTTTGCTGCGTTGTAGCCAAGTTCTGCAGCCGTCCCTCCATTGCACCGGCTTCGTCGGCCTGTCTAGACATGCCATTAGAAGCCCGGCTCCGCTCCACCAATAATTTCCTGTAAATATGTCAAACTCGCGCCTGTTTTAATTCCAGCCATCTGGTCTCACTGAGACTAGTCTTTGGACTGCTCAGAAGCCGCTTTATTGCGTACGGACGTTCTATGGCAGGTTGTTGAACTGATTGAACAAACATAGGATATTAATATATCATATGACTAATTACTAATGTATCCTATATTAGTAACCGTTTTCGAAAGTAAATACTTCATCTGAAATTTGACAAAAGTTTGCAATGTGGACATTGTTCTCGTCCCTAACCACTGATGACTGTTGAAGTTGAATCATACAGCAAAAGTGTTGAGTTCACGTAAACTGGAATGATGTCTATGCAGTAAGTGTGTGTTCAAGGAGTAGTTGTTACTTTTGTAGAGTTTTTTTAATACCGGTATACGAGGTCATGAGGCGTATATTCGTAATATAAATCTGAATGTTAGGTCTGACCTTCGGAAAGAAAATTGATGATAAATTTGTATAACCTAAACTCGGAAAATGAAGTCTTGCAGTCTTTGTTCTGTCTTTTAAGCTTATCGTCAGCGCTATCGCATCGATATGGTGATATGCACTTAATAGAGATAACCATGAAGTGTTTTCTTCGATATCGCACGGTGAGTAACTTCTCTTGTCAGTTGCCTCCAGCAAGCCAATGGATTGTGCTGAACGTTAAAACGGCAATTTTCACGAGTTTGGAAGCATTTTTGACTGGTGAAACTTTAAAAGAAAATAATGTAAACCTACAGTAGTAGCCTTAACATTCAAGGCCAATTGTTATGTTTCATTACGTGCGTATAACGACTCCTGAGCTAATTGTAAAGTGCTTTTGAGTTATTTAAACGATAGATAGGGAAGTAATTCTAGGACAAATTCTGAAACGATCAAACGAAAATTGAGTAACGACAATGTTATCAAAAAACAAAGAAAAGAAAAACCCTGCGAAAGGTTTGCAGAATTATTTTTCTCTACCGCGCCGAAAAAAGAAGAAACAGATTGAACAGATTGAAATCTCTGCTCCCCTTTCGGTAACTGGATTGATTCAAGGAAAACTTTATGACCCTAGAGGAGACTGTTCTGTTTCGGATAGCTTAAATATCTCCGTAACAGATCCAGGCACAGACGCATCCATCGGTTCTAATGTACTATCTTTTCGAAATTCATGCGTCGAAAATTATACAAAAGCCATCAATGAAGATCATCAAACACCAAATTCCCCTTTGAGTGATCAAGGAGACGATTGCACTGATGGCAGATCAACAACGGACAACTTGGTTGATCTCAGTCGTGTGTCTCTCGAGAAATCAAGCGAAACTAAGACTTTTAGCTTTGGGATCACACGGGATGTCTCCGATGACAGTGGATATGGTTCCGTAAAATCGTTAACATCAGTCAACGAACGCAACACAGTCTGGAGCAATCATCTTGCAGTACCACTTGAATCTGATTATGACACTCCCAAATCGGCAAAGGATTCTGGTCATGACCACCCAAAATCTACGGATTCCGATTACGACTTACCGAAATCAACGAAGAATTCTGATAATGATTACCCAAAATCGACGAAGGATTCTGATTATGATTACCCAAAATCGCCGAAGGATTCTGATTTTGAGTACCCAAAATCGACGATGGACTCTGATTATGATTACCCTAAATCGCCGAACGAATCTAATTTTGACAACCGTAAATCGGTTAAGGAATCTGATTATGACTGCCCAAAATCCTTAAACGAATCTAAATTTGACATCTCTAAATCTTCCGACAAATCTGATTATGATGTTCCAAGACCTAGTCATTCTGACTATAAACTAATGAGCGCATTCTCTAATACTAATAGTCACACTCAGCAACACTCGTTAAAATCATGCCCAAACGTCTCACAAGTTCCCAGCGAATTCGGCTATGAATTCGATTCGACACTATCATCACATGAGTTGAATAATACTTCAATCGATTTTGATTACTTGCAAGCCTTACTTGAGACGAATGACCTCATGAAAAATATTATGAAATCAAATCACAATAGCTTATCGTACCGGCGTGTGAAGAAGGAAGAATTTCGACGTTCACACGGAGAGGTAAAAGAGGCTGAGAAGAAAACGGGATTACCGGAGGACTCGTGGGATAATTCATCCAATGGATCTCCTCTGCAAGTTATTAATGAGTCGGCTGAATTGGATTTAACGTCCAAATCCTCAGTAAAATATCTAGTTTGCAGTTCCACCTCTGGCAGTTCCAATTGTCAAGCAGAAGGTGGGGATTTGAAAGTTCATGTTACAATAAAGAGCAGAATACAATCTTCTGGAAATGCAAACCTCCCAATTATCACGGTTAATGACCTCACTGAACCATCGCCTAAACTGAATGGACTTACAGAAGAAAGTAGTAGTGATCCCTTTGAAAAGAGTTCTGTAGACGGCGATCGGGTAAGGAACTATGATTACCTTCTCAAGATAGTTGCGTGTTTTAATAATAACCTTGATTTGGAATTGTATAAACAGCTGAGATATTAAGAAACGTGACATACAAACCACGTTTGAATGGTATTTTCCCTTATGTTTTCCATGCTGTTCATTGCTTCGTATATGGGTTGACTAGCTAGTATCCATCATGTCATTTTTCTACATTTGTTCATCGTTTTAACATCGTGTATCGTGGTTTTCTTGTTTCCGAAAAGATTCATCATTATTTATTTGTATTGAATACCAGTAGCTGGAAAAATTTCGAAAAAATTACAAAATAGATTAATAAAAATAATAAATATTTTAAAAAATTGACTAATGTAAAAGAGATGTGAGACACGACTGTGCTAAATGCTAGATCAAAATGTTCTCGACATTATTCGTAGGCGCTGGAAAATGCGTCGATTCTTATGTGGTCTAACTTGCATGGCGCCATAGACATCCTTACAGGCGGCGACGCTCCAAATGTGGATACGCATCTCGCCTCGATCTCCGCGCTGACTTTTCTCTGCAAATAAGAAGGCGACGCGGACCGTGCAGATGTACAGATATGTTGTCCAACATGACAACCGAACCACAAACTGCTTAAAAAATATAACTCAGTACTCACTGCAGTGAGTGACAGAGAGCTCATTTTCTCGACGAAAACGTGGAGTCACGGACAGACAGACAGACGGACATGACGAGCACAATAGCTCCTTTTCTCCATAAGTGAGAAAATGCATTAAAAATTATTTATGTTCAAAGTTCCTGCTGAACTTGGATGCAGTAACCATGAAAAATTAATTGATAGTTTCTCGATCGGAAATTTCGAAACAATCCTGCACCAAACAGCAAAATCTGCAACCAAAAGAACCTGCAAAAACGGCGATCAAACTGCTAGGCATGCAATTTTTTAATTTAAAATCAAACTGATTTGCATTTCACTCCTCATTCCTATCATTTAACTCCGTTAGATTATTTCAACACAGTGAAGCAAAGTTAATCACTAGTGTTCATTTGCTCCTCATTTCATGTGCTAAAGAATTCAATAATCGAGGCTCGTAGACAGCACCGCCACCAGGGGCACGGTGGCGCGTGCTGTCGTCGCTGAGCCGAGGCCCGTGAGGCGTCTTTAGTATTGATCACTGGAGCTGGGGGAGGTGACGGGAAGGTTGAAATACTCTCCACTGCCTTCCCCCAGGTTCTTTATAAAGAGGAAGTCATCTTATACAGTCCCAGCTTGAATTTACGATATTCAAGCTTTTAAGGCAGTACGAGTGCGTTGCACGGTAAAGAGGAAGCGATCTTATACAGACCCGGCTTGAATATACGGCATGCAAGCTTTTAAGGCCGTACGAATGAAGGACTAAGGAGTGCGTTGCACGAAACCCTGTGCTTACCGTGTACATGTTTCTGTCTGAAAAGCAGCCTTGCAAGTTTCTTGCGTTGAGAAAGTAAATTTAATCGATTTTGAACCATTAGTATGCAAAAGACGTATACGCCTTTGTTAATGTTAAAAACATGCTCGAAAATTCTCCTCTCATGTTATCGCATGTTTAAGGAGCTGATATGCTGACACCGGGCGTTCTGAAAGGGTAATTTTTCCCACCGTTTCGTGGGAGGTGAGCGAGTGCCGTCGATAATGTATGCATTCTTGCCTCGCTACTCAGCTGTGTGCATTGTCCTTATCAAGAGCGCCAGGCCTATCTTGGTCTTTAATACACGCAGCCTCCAGCTGCATTGCCAACCAGGCATATGATGCATGCTTGCGTGTCTGTTGCTGCGTGCCCTGTTGCTTGTGGTACTGAGTGTTGCTATATACCGGTACCTATCTTAATAGTCGTTTTGAGAAAAGAACTGTCGTGCTGAAGTTGCTGTAACAGGCATATCTGAACCATGAAAATTTACCGGTTGGTGAAGCTCATTGTCTTGAAATACCGTATTTTTGCCGATTGCCGTAGCCTTGTAATAGTTCGAATTTAAAAGCAAGTGCATATCTTCACCAAATCTAAGATCGACTGTATGTATATATACCTATAGCCGAACCTACAGAACAATTTAATTAGTTTGATGCGTAAAATATCGGTTATCCCATATCATTTATTGAGTTAACTACACATACGAGACCTTGAATTCTTGCTAGCGTTGAGACGTGTTACCGCAGCCACGGAAAGTGCCGGTGTGTCGTCGTCAAAATAAGTTGGGCGTCTCTGTAGATTGCGTCATTTCCTGTGCGTCGGTATCTCTCTGGCTGCATTGTGTCGGTAACGCAACTGTGTGGCACTTTATTTCTCTCTACTTCACATCAAATTTTTTTAACTTTCACAGCTTTAATTATTTAGTTAGGCGGAGTCTCTGTAGATGCCAGTCAGGCATTCTTTGATTACAAAAATTCGAACAAAAAATACACCAGTTTGGGGGTGGTTGTTGGACTGGTCAAAATTACCAAGATTAGAGCAGCCAGTTGGGTGTTGTAAACCCGCTGCTAGTTGTGAAAATTCCTGTTGATATCAGTAAGGTGGCCGAGTGGGAATCAGAGGCAGGTCAACATGGCCTAATTAAAGTTAACGCCACCACTATATTGCCATACACATTAGAACTGGCCGAAAATCGCTTCGGGAGGCACCCGCCAATAAAACTCGGCAACAACAAATTTTATTTTATCGGTCGATCTAGACGCTTCCCACCATCCCTTATTATCGTCAAAGTTTTGAAATTTAACACAAATAAATCAGATAAGCATTTCTTTCGCTTTTCCTGCTTTATCGGAATGATATGGATTCTTAGCAATTCCTAACTGCAGCTTGTCTGCTTTCTTTTTTGACTTTACTTGCAGTAGTAGCATAATAATGTAGAATGTTAATGATAATTTTGTGAGATGCTCTTAACTAGCTGCATTTTGAGGAAGCATATTTAATTTTGTTCGAGTTACAGTTTGTGTCTTTTTGTATAACAAGCAGTAACTTCTGCATATGCATTGCTTCGAAAAGATGACACTATTTCTGATTAAATTCTTCTCATAATACCGGCATTTTATATTACGTACGCTAAACTACACTGTGATTGACTGAAGAAGGTAACCATGATGCTTCAATGATAGCAGTGCAAACTCGAATCAAGAATACAATCGAATAATTTATAATTTTAGCAATGCTTGGCAAGGTAAAGGGTCTGATGCGATTAATCGATGCGGTTGTCTAGCTAAATTGATCCTATCTTTATGCCAGAACCAGTTCTCTTCTGACAATCTACCTCCGGGCACAGCATCGCTACCATTAGAACAAAATAAGCAGTTGGTTGAGATCTGTGAGTTTCTTCTCAAAGCCTTCGATCTTTTTGCCCGCATTAATTATGAGAGAATCGAGACACTGAAATGAAAACAATATTAGAAAAAACGACTCTAGTTGTTGATTGTGTTCTGATTTTTAAATGTTGAAAGTAGTGAAGTCTCTAAACCAAAGTTATTCTTTTCTTTATCTATTCACTTTTTTAATTATGCTGTCAATCATGAGACAAAAAAAATGCTCGTGCTTATTTTTTTAACGCGTGACATTGAACTCAGATTGAAGAATCCCGTGTCTAATTGAGTAAGATTTACTGTGATCGAGTAACATATACGAAGAACATAAGCAATTTTTTCCAACAATAAAAGATTCAAAGTTACTGACAGACTCAGAAGCTATCTCGAAGTGAAAGTGTTGGCACCACAATATCTTTCATTTGCGCTGACTATATATTGAGGTTGCTCGATCAAGCCATCCTGGTCATGCGTGAGGCGCTGCATCAGCTCGCCGTAATGAATGCAGGGTTGCGGAACACGACACTTGTTGTGCTGTGCACCACTCGTGCTGTCTCATTAATGAGCAACATTAACTTCAGGGGTCTCTATGACTAAGGTAAACACATTAATCGGCATCATTGTATGCTTCTTGAAATAGAAGCTTTTGTTATTAATTAAGATTCTGGATTTAATTATTTTCGTAACGACGGGCAATCTCCCTTGAAGGCGTTCTTTGATTGTCCCGAGTACGTCAATGCATACGTTACTCTAGCAATATGGCATGTAGGTACGTACATTGTTTAACTATCTTCTAGCAACATATTCTGTTATGGAAAGTAATAATAATTTAAGGTTCTATTCGTTTGTAAGCTTTTCTCATATGAAACCTCTAAACCCCATGTACTGAATTTTTTTCTTATTATTGAAAATCGATACAGTTAACATGAACTAGCTTGAGACGCATCGTAGTGAAATTCGATATTTCCTCTAGCGTAACCATTTCTTAGCTCAAGTCAAGGACCGTAGAAATAGTTAAAATGTTGTCGGTGGAAAGCTTATTCTGTCCGTCAATGTTTTATGACTAAATGCATTAAGCTTAACAGCTAGCTGAGAAGGGTTCCGGCTTTAACAACTGCACCATATGGTTGGCTCTGAAGCCATTGTATAGTTTTCCTACTATATTTTCCTATTTTTCATCACTACTATAGGCATGTGATGGTAAAAGTTACTACGTTTTCTAAAAGAAATAGCCTAGAAAAATACAAAGCTGTAATCAACATCATTGATTTGCGATACGTTGTTTTGAGCGATATTTATAGGTTACTCATGAATGACTGTGGTTGGGTCTTTTATATCAGTATATGAAAAAAATTGTGAAACTTGTGTAAGTGTGTTTGCTCATGCAGTTATCTATACCATTTGTCAGATTGTAAATTTTCTCCGTGTCTAAATATTTAACATAGGTACTTTCTTTGAAGAATATTCCGCTTAACACAAATTATCCACTTTCAAATAATTACTTATGTTTACTCTGAAGTAATAAAGCTTGCTTACGAGCATCGCCAAACGTTGTTTAAGCTCACTCCGATGACTATGTATTAAATTTTGCATTTTCTATCGTCGCTACTTGAGAAAATATATGCCAAGTGGTGAATTTTGTTTATTTCCTGTCCGAACTTTTGCTCCAAGATCCTGAGCAGACCTTTGATCTGGAAGTGATGACTTCAAGTGACACGCACTCGAGCACTACAGAAAATTGATTCCTTTTTGTCTATGCGCGTCTCGATTCTTCCTATCATCCTGGTTTGCAGAGGAGCCTTTGTATGCAAATTTCGAATTAAATTAATCTAGCTTAGTTCCAAGTTTTAATTCTCAACTTTATTTCTATTTTCAAAACTCTGGATACCAAATTTGATCAATTTTGTGTTGAATTTATAAAGGTACTGTAGATCATAGTTATGTAACAAGTACTTATTATGTACTGTAATTCGCGTGCTGTACAGAACTTCCTGTAAGTTGAGAATTCTAAGCCAAATTTTAACATCTTGATTGGCAAACAAAAAAATCGAGTACAATATAAATTCGAAAATATAGTTGGTTTGATTCCAAATGATGTCATTAAGTTCGACCCTAAAATGTCCTCCGTCAAGAATTTATTTGCTCGTACAAAAGTAAAGCGCAATTGTGATCGTGAACGCGTGGCAGATCACACCACTTCCAAGCTCCACCTGAACAGCAGAGAGGCTCGCACTGCTCTCTTCTTCCGCACCACGTGTGAATGTTTCTCTGCTCTTCCTAATATAATAAACGTCTTACCTGCATTATTCTACATCTTAAAGATCAAATTTTCTTCATTGATTGTGTTCGTGACATAAAATATGCGTGGGTTGACGTAAAGAAAGACATTATGGTCACTTTATGGCGCCATGTGGCGAGCAAGGTTACGCTACACGAGGTGGGGTGGAGTGAGCGGCGGAGTGACCCGTGTGATGCTGCCATTGTCGGCGAGCAGTTTGGCTTCCGGAACTGTAACCCATGGCGCACATGCCTTTAAAAACCGTTGTGTCTTTAATATTTATACATTTTGTAGTTTATATTTCGGAGAAATTCTTTATTTATATTTATTTAAGCGTATGGGTCGAAATCAAACAAAATCCTCTGTTAATTTTTGTACACGACTCATCCTTACACATGTGAAAAAGATGGTCGCACATCGCGGAAATTTCAAGGGATTCAGCCATAGGATATCAAGTTACTTTTCTTGTTTGTGTTGCTCGTTCAACATTTCTCTTTTTTGAGACCTTACGATGGGAGTCGAAACGCTTTTATGCATCCCATTTGCAAGTTTAATTCTTTCACCTTTCCGGCATTACTTGCACTTTTCTAACTGATAACGGTTATGATGTTTATGGTCTGTAAATATTAATGGAATAACCAACATATCTCGGATAAGACAAGGCCACAGTCTTGTGCATATATATTGTCTCATCATAATTCTTCATGCAAGAAACAAACAAGCCCTAGCTCGGCATATTTCAAGAATCAGTTTATTTCATAGTGTTTTGATCTGCATAAGTCACGACACAATGTGTTTACGGATAAAGTAAAGTATATCGTCTGACGTAAAAATTTGATAAAAATGATAACTAATTAGAAGAAAACTTAATCTGCCTACATGCTGTCTCTCATCCATGCATAGCTTAACAGTTGAGATAAAGGGTGACAACTTCAATCTACCTGTTTGTAAAACTGTGTCGAGTATATCCCGTCAACCTTTGATAATATCTGTAAACTCGAGGTTCTATGAATTGGTGCAAGGTTTCAGGCCGAAGTTATTCGGTAACAAATTATTTTTTTCTGTACGATGATGCATGGTTATTCAGTGCATCCCAAATGTGTTACTGTGTTTAACTGAGGCTCATTGTTACTTTATGGTGTACGATAGTTAATCGTGCTAATTTTATACACGATATTTTTAAAATAATATTCATAAAACGCATATGTTATGTGTTGATAAATTATCGAAAAAATGAAGTGTTATGCATTCATATATACATTGCGCTGAAAGTCATTTCTCTTCTAAAATTCTAATGTAAGTATATAATAAATTTGTAATTTCGTCAAGCTGTTCGAAGAAAAAGACTCACATGAGCACATGAGTAATGTTATTAAAACTGATCAAAGGCTCTCATTCGCAAAAGCTATCAGAGTTATTTACTGCGAATCGGACTGAGCTCAAGCAATTGCGTCGTAAAATAAACTGGCACTCTGGTCTTTACAATAATCATCAATCAACACGATACTTTTCAATATTTTCTGCGCATGTTTTATAAGCGCTCCATTCTTTTTTTTCGCAGACTTAAAGTCCGCCGTCTCGCTTTCACTTCTGTCGTGCTGATAACACTTGACTTCTGTACGGGCTCTAAGAGATAAGCGATGTCTTAAACTCTTCTGAATTCCGTCTATCACTACAACATCTTACTGCTGAAAATAATTTACCATTTATAAAAAGATTGCCTTGTATTTAAGAGGGAATAGTTGTTGTTTAGGCGATAAGGTTCTAGCTGTCGCTCAACGACTCTTGTTCTCTAGCGTCAATTGTTGAATATGCAATTATCATGCCTTATATAATTATAAATGTACGCGATCAAATATTCGAATAATCTCAGAATATGTGTTTGGTATATAAATTGTGAAATGAATTCCTGTTATACGTACGGTAAGAAAATTTAATCTTAAATTCTTTTTCTATTTTCTGCGAGGAGAAATCGATTTACTAAGATGTCCCGACTAGCAGTGGTGTTTTTTTATATTCATATATAATAAGTATTATGATGACGTATTCCTTTCAAAGGTTTATGTTTTAGTGTTTGGTGGGTTTCTGTGCTGCAGAGCTAGGCTGCACTTGAACTTCTTTGGTTGTATTTAAAGTCCTTGGGAGTACGGCTCAGGTGTTACCGCTTCTCACGCAGCACCTCTCGATCAGCATACTCGTCTGCTGTGCTCTCACGCTCGATGCTTGCTTCAAGTTGTCGATTCATCAAGAAACTGATGCCCTAACTCAGTGCAAGGCTATAAAATGCCCTGACTCAGTAAAATAGCTAGTTGCCTGCTGAAACGTAATGAACACGTGAGTCTAACTTCATGATCAGCTCTGGAGAAAAATGTTCATTAGAATCACAGCGCGGACGGTTTTTTTTATTCTAATACATTTCGCGTTGATAGTGATCTTTTAGCGTTTCTACTATTGATCATTTTTTTGCTCTTTTGGTGCCATTTCGTGTGAGAAAATGTCGAGTTGATTTTACAGCTTTAATTGATGTGCTGTACTGGCTTCTATTATTTACATTAGAATAGCTAGACTCGGGAATGTTCGAAGATCACGTCGTGAGCAGACGTGAGTTTATTTTTTTAGAATTGTTATCACTTTATTATTTGTAATGGTGTTTTTATGCCACCTTTCTTCATGGTTATATTCTATGGCCCCCTTTCTGTTCATTCAACGGAATGCTTCCCTCGTCCATGACTATTCATAACTGTCATGGTCGATCAAGCTTCGAACCTGAAATATTAATAGGAAACACATGAGCACGCGCAGACGGCGATGTCTGCAGCTGCTTTTGGTGACAGAGAACGCAGAAAATCTCTCCTAAGTCCTCCTTTATTTTTGGGGATTTACGTAAAAAATACTGAAGATTTTCTCGGACTTATGACGCTTGGACATCTGACTAGAGAGAAATTCTACACGGATTTTCGCGCACCGTTTTTCGCACACGGATTTTCACAATAGACCCCTGACAGTTATCTTCATGCACCGCTAGTGTGTCAAATGATGTATTCGTTCATTATTCGTTTAAATAACACTGCCTATGTTTGATAAATTTCCGTTGCTTTCTAAAATTTTGAAAAACACTAGTGTAAAAGTTTCAATTATTAATTTGAATATTTCTTCGTACAAAATTGCAACAACCAAGAAGAAGAATCTTACTTTATGAATGTAGTAAGACAATCTTTACCTTCCAGCGCCGTTTCTGTTCAAATAATCTAGTAAAACTTCCTATTCTAGTAATTTCCTACCCTTCAATACCTCGGCTTGCAGACCGGATTCTGAGCGCACCGCCGAGTTATACGAAACTTCCTTGTTGATGTATTCTCAAGGTTTGAAGTGCTTTGCCTAAGTTTGTTTGCATTGCTTGACTCAAACATTTCGTTGGATAACTTTTCAGAGTCGAGATAGGTGAGCTTAGTTTAACAACTCTTGCTCCCTCCCCCCCTTCTTTTACAGGCATTGGTACGAATCTAGGAACAACCTAGTGATGGATTATTGAACTAAATGCGTTAAAATTTGTTTGCTTAATATTGACTCTAAACTCGCGTCAGGCATGTCACTGGCATTTGAGTACTTTGGTTCTCTATAACCAACATCTAAGCATTATGTTCAGAGTGACTTCAGACATGCCCGTGAAACCCGAGAACGGGCCATATTTCTATTAACAATATTTATGATGCATAGAAACAAAAAGGTTCAAATTCTGTTCATGCATCACGGTATTTCAAGTATAAACCTGCTTCTGCGTTTTGCCACGAGGAAGGCGTCGTCTATGTCCTCCCAGGTCATTTGCCGGAGCCGGAGACCGGCTACAGTAATTGCATATCTCCGCTTATTAGGATGGACTCCTGTTAATGGACAGCACGAAGTGACCATTTTTGGTCCTGCAGACGCCGAAGTCTGGCTGCAAACCACCTCCAGTGACTACATTGGTTTCTCTCGAACCTACTCTTACCTAACTTACCGTTAGCATTGTTCTTCGTCCTGGTGGTAGCCGAAAAAAAGGTCTGTCTTTTTAGCGCATTTTCTCATTTATGGGAAAAATGCACTATTGTAATCGCCATGTCCGTCTGTCTGTCCATCCGTCCGTGACTCCACGTTTTCGTCGACAAAAAAAAGCGCTCTCTGTCACTCACTGCGGTGAGTACTGAGTTATGTTTTTTATATTAATTAATTGTTCGGTGGATGGTCTGGGTTTGATTTACCGTGCACGAGAAATTTTCGCAGTGGAATGCATTGATTCATTTCTCAATTTTTTTTTCTCATTATAAGTTTTGTGGGGATTGGGTAGAAGGTGTTGGTAGTACTACATTTTAATGGGAAAAGAAAATTTACAGATTTAACGACGATTTCGATGTTTCTACTGTTTAGAGCGAAATAAATGAAAAATGAGGTTGTAAGTATTTACCAATCGAGTATTATATGATTCATCTGACACTCAAAATTTGATGAATTTTTTCTCTTCCTCTTTTGGGTGGTTAACAGTTGCGGTGACAAATAGAGTACATACAGAGTCTACCTCGTCATTTATTCTGAACCATATTGTGATCTATGCCAAACGTTTTTGACTTTTTCGCTTCGTAAATGGCCCACCATGGACCTTCGATGCGTTCGTATATCTCTCGTGGCTTTTCAATGAGTTACTCATGTTTGCGAGCATCCCGTTTTTTGCCCCCTGCTGAGCGCCCGTCATCGATCTCGCGCTGAAGCTGGATTGTTTACATCTGGCCGCCGGTCTCAGGCGCTGCCGCGGAATTGTTTACTCGTAGCCCTGTGTGTTTACGGCGTGTACACTTCACGTCTCCGTGTGTTCCGTGCAACATTTTTTTTTGTTAGAAAGTCTGCTGCGATGCTCATAAACTGCTTTAGAACATCATTTTTTTAGTCACCCTAACTTATTTTTTCGACAACATACTCGTAAAATTTGTGGATCAGTATATGCACGAATATTTTCAAAACCGACTTTGTCGAGGTCATGTACATCAGACTTTTTGGCTGGACGCATTTTCCGTCTTCACACTCATTGTTTTATCTGCAGAACTGCGTGGCCAGAGCGCTGTACAACAACGTCGCCGAGTCCCCTGACGAGCTCGAGTTCCGAAAGGACGACCTCCTGACGGTGCTGGAGCAGAACACGGCAGGGCTTGAGGGGTGGTGGCTGTGTTCTCTCCGTGGCCGCCAGGTGAGTGACACGCCGGAAATTGTGTTGGGAAGATAAGATAAGTCGCAGGATAAGATAAGATTCCGCTCGACTCATCAACATTGGTGATCAACCTACTATTGATCGTCCAAGTATTATTTCTCAAAATTTGGACTGCTTTGGGCGATGTTATATTTTTTACTATGAAAAGCATTAAACTATTTGCACATATGCGTGATTCCTGTCATAATAGGTGATTCTTTTTAAATTTTTAAAAGGAATCCGGATATAGGTATTTATCTCTATATATTAACTCCTCCATAATTTAGACTGCATTAGCGTTTCAATATTTTGATACGAGTTTGGTAGAAATAATGATAGATGTTATCATCTAACTGTAGCCTGATCTCTTGAACAATTTGACGGTTTGCAAGAAGTTCATCCCAGTGTTCAAGTATTGCATTTCAAGTAATTATTAAGAAACTGGTTCAGGTTGGTTTCAGTTAAGTTTCATTTCCAGGGCATCTGTCCGGGCAACAGGCTGCGTATCGTACCGGGATGCTATGATGTCGGTACCGGAGTGCCCACACTCACCAGACCCCATGTCGCCCCCGTGGGGCATGGCGCCGCGGCCAGTGTCGTGCGGAGCTCGGGCAACAAGGTCACCACACATGTTTGTTTTGTTGTCTAGTAACAAATTATTGCTGTCTTACAAACATTGAAATTTTAAATCAAACCACCAATATTGTAAATCAATGTATAATGTAGTTGTCTTCACGTGTTTTAATCTCCGGGTTGTTTCAAATGTTCATCTTACGGCACGAAACATCACGATTTATTTTTGTGCGAATCATTGAAAAAACTAAGAAGAAATTTTCTACAAAACTTATTCTCTATTCCTGGATCAAACATTTCAAACAGAAATTTATTTTTGCTACACGAATTGAATTCGATTACTTTGAGGTGCATCGTTTTTACGTCAATTAACTCTAAATAACAAACTATTGCAGGTAGTTACTCCGAAGCGCATCGGTGACACCTACACATACGACACGCCTCGACGACTCTCCGGGGCCTCCCCTCTCCCTCTTCCCCTCACGCACCACCCCACCCTGGATTACGATGTGCCTCGAGGACCTCCTGCTGGGGGTGAGAATTTCATTCACATGCAATATTTACTGAAAAAAATATGCCAGACTTTCTTCGAGATAATTCACACTGGGATATTTTATATGATACATGAAAGTTAATGAATTAATGTGCATTAAAGCAATTTTTCCGTATTCGATAATCGGGAATGTGTTTCCTAGGCAACGAAGGTCCGCGCTTGTCCCGCAGCAGCAGCCTGAGATACGAGGCTCCTCGTCACTTGCCGCGAGGTTCGTATGAGCTGCACGACGTACCGCACGACCAGCACGTCACCCTTCATTACGACGTGCCTCGAGCTGCGACATCCACGCTCTACGACTCCCCTAAACCACAGATGTCATCCGGCGTGGGGCTGGAGGCCCAGCTTGGCGCAGTTCCTACAAGGAGTCTCATTAAAGGGATCCGGGGACCGCAGCCCAACATGACATCTTCTGCAGCGCCTGTGAAATTGGCTGAAGCTGATGCCGGCCAATACGACGTGCCAAAACCCTGGTGCGCAAGTCAGAATCTGGACGTGCCAACTGCCAGCGATCGCTCTAGCGGCGTTTCCATCATGTCTTGTGACTCGACTTCGTCATCAGCGTCTTCTGCGCCTGCCACAGAGTCGCCTTATTTGTCCTCCATCGGCGGGTCTTCCAACCGGTCGAGCCTCGATGTACAAGACGTGTACGATGTTCCTCCAGAGCCCAGGAAAGTTGGAACTGTTCTGAAGCCACGCCTGCCACCTAGGGAATACGCAAATAGCTCCCGCGAGAACGCTCAGGTTGGCAATAACGTGGCGAGAACCGAGGGCGTTTATGATGTTCCGCCTCAAGTGAGCAGAGATGCGCGACCGCATGACCCTGTGCAGGCAAGAGTCGCTGCCCCTGCAGAAGGGAAGTGCGATAACGCTTTTGTTGGTGCTGGTCTTCCTCTAGAGTATGATTCTGCTGTTGACATGCTAGCGAAAGTGCAGCAAGATCTTCATGCATCGCTGGAAAAGTTAACCAATTTCAATGTCGTATTAAGTCCAACGAAAAAGCTGGTGTCAGATGATCGCTTTGCCGAATCCAAAATAATAATTGAAAGATTAAAAGACACACTTCGTGAATTTATAACATTTTCCGAGGGTTCATCTGTCAATGCTTACAAAAGTGGTGTTCATCCATTAGCCAAATCTCTTCAAGAACAAATAGAACGCTTATCGTCAACATACGACATTATAAAGAACACTTGGGATTGCGCGCAACATGACCGGGAACAAGCCCTAGAGGTGGTACAGCAACTCACTAGCATCGCTAAGCCGTTAGCAGACGACGTGAGGCATCTAGCTCAGCTCATACACACAAACGCTCCTCAAATTTTCAAAAGAACACCTTCGGGTGAACAAGTCAAGCAGAAAAATTTCACTAAAAACTCCATGCATGAGAAACCCACTCGAGATGTGGCTGGCAATGCTCAAGATGAAAATTTATATGCCAATGAGAGCGCCATCTTAGAGGACTACGACTACGTGAAGCTGGAGTCCAGAGAAACAGCCGAGCGAGAGCACCAACATATTAAAGAATCATTGCCAGTCAATTTGAGAAAATCATACGATAATTTAGTTAAACAATCACTCTCGGTGGTTGACAATGACCATCAAAAAGCTTTGTCGGGGTCACCCTTGTCGACGGTGACCTCTCAAAATATCAATCTTAAGGCTGCCCCCGGCAAGGCTTGTAGACTGGATGCGAACGATCGTCAAGTGTTATCTTTTTATAGTAATCAGGCTGAAGAACACATTCAGCACCTCAACACTGCCATTGATGCTTTCTTTCTAACAATCGAAGAAAATCAACCTCCTAAAGTGTTCATAGCTCACTCCAAGTTTGTTATTCTAAGTGCTCACAAATTGGTTTTCATTGGCGACACAGTTCACCGGAATGTCGTCAACAGCGAAGTGAGGTCGTGCGTGTTGAATTGTTCCAACGCATTATGTGATGCTATGAAGAACACTGTGGCAGCCGCGAAAACGGCAGCTATACAATTCCCTTCAGTGTCGGCGGTGCAGGCAATGGTCGACTCGTTCACGACAATATCCAACTTGGCGTGCAACCTCCGAAACGCCATATGCCGGAATTAGAAGCTATGCAACTACTTCTTTAAATTTTTGTATATTGATAGCTTTATAAAGTCATTTTAGTCATGGATTTACAAACAGACTTTTTAAATAAGATTAAATATATTAATGATGTAGAAGTTTACGCAAACCGAATTGACGTTTTTAATCTTCTTTTTCTGTTCCGGAAATGAGAGCTTACACGTGTCCTTGCACTCAGAGGAATGAGCGAGACTTAGTCCAAAAAGTGATGCGCGTTTTGCCCTCGTATGAGTTATTCTGACTCAGTTTTTTCCGGAGGTAAGACACTATATCACTATTTTGTGCAATATGGCGAGTTTATTTTTCTGAATGACTTGCATTTTCGTCGGACAATACGATGCATATCGATTTTGTGAGAAGTTGTCGACAAGAAAGTAAGATCTTTATAACAGAGTTAGTAACATGATGCTTTTTAGTATAAAAATATTTCCCTTGATTTTACCTTTAAAGATGCAAGACTTAATGCGAAACGTTTACAATTGTTGATTCCAATCTGGTTTTAAAGAGATGCTGAAAACTATTCATTGCAATAATTTAATTGATTAGGTTTTTGTTGACAAGGCTGCTCCTCTGTAATGCTGTGTGATTGGAAAACTTATTGTCCATTTTATTGGTAGCATTTTCATTATATGTTATACAATATGTTATACCATTTTTTTCTCGCAACATTTTACCTACCGACACTGTCGTTTTATTATCGTGATTTGTGCATCAATTATTGTCTAATTTTATTTCTATGGCAAATTATTGTGTTATCAGTTACAAATCCCATATTTATTGATAAATAATTCTTCCCCTATAGAAGATAGGAAGTTTCTTGGACATTTTTGTTGTAAATATTATACATGTTCGATTATGCCTTTCTTAACGTGTCTTAAAAACATAATATCCATTCATGTTCCAAATTCCTCTTTTTATACGCATTTGGTATCTAAGACATTCTTATGTCGGGAAGTTGTCTGCAACGTCACTATATTAGTTACGCGTTCAATAGATAGTGTAGCACAAACCAGAGCTACCTCACCAGTCAATGCTAGCACACGCAATAATGTTAATCTTAAGCGTTGTAAACATCATGTTCTTTATGAAAATTGTAATGCTGTTAAAAAGCTCTACAAATTTCACTTCAATAAGTGTGAAAGTTTTAATGTGTGGAAATTGTTCAGGGGTTAAATTTTGTAACTTTAAAAATATTTGGGAACGTGTTAATCAAGGTGTTTATATGTATGAATGGCTTGAATATACTATTCCTTACTCGGGTCACGGTTTTATTATCTGCTAAAGTAAATCAAAATGACGAAAACAGAACATAACATAACATAGTGATGTCGGCGCTGAAGTGTAGGCCTGATGTGGCCTGTCGCCGATTCTTTTCCTTTTCGTGCCTTGTTCATAGATCTAAACTCGTGTCATTTGACCGGATCTTTTCATGACTGACGATAGTTTGAAGTAGCTACAACATAACCGTGTCTTTGAGAAACGACCATGAATCAGCCACATTCATGTCCTTAATACAGTCCGAAATATTCGCCGCATTAACCGCTTCACGGAGTTTATCATAGTCGCCTTTCGCAAAGTTCAAACGTTCACGCTTCCGAAGCGTTTTTTCTGCACAACACTTGATACTGAAAAACAATGATTGGTGGTGGCTTTTGCCCAACGGGGCCTCGTGGCGAAGCACATTTATCATTGATTCTATTGGCTATTTTTCATTGGCTATTCCCTCAATTAACATGAATAAGCTATTGCAACTATATTCCTACTCTGATGTATAATTGTTTCACAAATAATATGAATAGGCTTTTAAACATATATAAATAATGGTATTTTAAAAAGAGTTATAGAACGTCTAAAAAGTAGCTCCTTTAATAAGAACTTGCGTATGAACTTTATTTCTGGAATTATTTTTAGTATTCACATCGAAAGAAATTGATAATCCTGCCTATTTAGTAGTTAAGTTAAAAGAAATTAAAAGGAATTTGATCACACAACACTTTAAAAACTAATATATTGCTCTCGAGAGTCGAGTCATGACATGGTAACTCACTTTGCTCATCTCACTCTCGAGCCATGCAATCCGTAAACATAATGTTGTATGTCATTGCCAACTGACATCAACTGAGCAGCTGTCGTGTTGCGGTGTTCATTCTAAATTCGCGCATTGCTGGGTGCCAAGCTCTTTTTAGTACCGGGTGATATAAAGAATATTTGTTGCGATAGTAAAAGAGAAATCTAAAAATGGCTCTAGAGGCTATTCATGGCGTGCAGAGGTACAAGTCCTGCATTGCTGATGACGCTCATGACAGTGACAGGATCAATGTAATGGAAAATCAAAATTTGGTCCAGCAACACAATCTTCTCTTGCCCTCCTTTCCGACGGTGAGTAGTGAAAACTTAGAGCAGTAATTGATAAATGAATGACCAATTTGTGAAATTTTTGTTTTTAGCCTAGTTAATGTATGGTCAGTTTTTGTAAGTTTTTATCCTACCCTATCATCCTATGTAGGTATGTGCACAAAAAAAATTTTTCCTTTGATCATAATGAAAATTACACCACTGAAAAGAAAAAATAATTTAGAAAAATATATGAGTATGAGTGAAGTAGGTAGGTCAAAAAATGAAAAAGATATGAATTTTTCCTATTTCAATTTCACCCCAAAAATGGACCAACTTCTGTCACTTTTTTTGGAAAAACTATCATTTGTCAGTTTCCTATGAGCCAATTTCAAAGTTTTTAGTACCATTGGAAAGCTCATGTTGTAGGCTATCTATTCTAACTAGAATAAAACATTTTGCTTGAGACTTTGACTGCAGGTGGGTGGGGGAAATGGCCATGGTCAGGAAGGTGCAGCTTGTACGCCGGAGGTTTGTTTTCGAATGTACGCCAGTACGCCAGGAAAGAAAGTTGCCAATATGCTTGCTAAAAACGGAAGTGTAACCCTCGCCAATGCTGAATGATCGACACAGGCATACGTACTTTACAATTGATGCCTGGCGATCGTCACAAACACACGTGCTTTACTTTTACGATCTATATAGCTGATGCCCAATGATCAACACTGATGCGCGCTCCTTGCAATCAAAATGGCCGATGCCTAATGATCGACACAAGCGCGCGCGATTTACGATCGGTTTAGCCGATACCCAATGATCAATACTGATGCCCGCTCTTTGCGATCAAAGTGGAAGATGCCTAATGATCGACACAAG